>NC_057812.1:398614367-398616278 GCF_018294505.1 Triticum aestivum | reverse complement strand
ATAAGATGACCCTCGGGCTCCGGAAACCCAAGGGAAAAAGAGGCTAGGTGGCAAATGGTAAAACCAAGGTTGGGCATTGCTGGAAAAGCTTTAATCAAGGTGAACTATCAAGGGGTTCCCATTATAACCCAACCGCGTAAGGAACGCAAAATCCGGGAACATAACACCGATATGACGGAAACTAGGGCGGCAAGAGTGGAACAAAACACTAGGCGAGAGGCCAAGCCTTCCACCCTTTACCAAGTATATAGATGCATTAAGATAACATGGCAATATAATGATATCCCAACAAGTAAATAAATGTTCCAACAAGGAACGGCCTTCAATCTTCACCTGCAACTAGCAATGCTATAAGAGGGGCTGAGCAAAGCGGTAACATAGCCAATCAATGGTTTGCTAGGACATGGTGGGTTAGAGGTTTGACATGGCAATTTGGGAGGATTGAAAGCAAGTGGTAGTCATCGTAGCATTGGCATAGCAAAAGAGCGAGCAAACTAGCATAGCAAAGATAGTAGTGATTTCGAGGGTATGATCATCTTGCCTGCACAGTTGTCAGAGTTGACTGGATCCTCGAAAGCAAACTCAACGGGCTCCTCGTTAGCGAACTTGTCTCCTGGCTCTACCCAAACAAGACAAACAAGCAACAAGGACACAATCAACCACGTGCAAGGAACAAACAAAATGATGCAAAGATGATATGCTATGCGGGATGTGATGCAGGATGCATATGCAAGATGTGATAGGAAATGAAAGAACCTGGCCTCTACTTGGAAATCCAAGTGTGCCACTGGAAAGATGAGATGAAATCGCTTGAAAACGATATAAATAACGCCGGAATCGGAGTTACGGTTTGGAAATGGCAAGCGATTCAAATATGACACCGGTCTGCGGTTTACATCAAGTAGCCATCTAAATGCAATAAGATGAACATGCTACAGCACCCAAACATGACAACAAAATACATGGCAGGTATGCATTCATGATGCTTAACAAAAGTCTAGCACTGAGCTACGACCAATTCATCCATTAACAGGTTCAAACAAGCATGGCAAAAATGCATATGGCAAACAGATCTCAGACTTGGTGAAATTAACACTTGTCTGGAATTTCAGATCAGGTAGCACTCTTCGGAGCAACAAAACTATATGCTACAGGACCTGAACATGGCAAAATAAAGCATGGCATGGAGCTACTCAAAGAGCTTAACAAAAGTCCCTTAGTGACCTTGAGCCAAAAGGGATCAGAAAATATAATTGCAAGCATGTGAACATAGCAAAAGCATAATCAGATCACAGACTTAGTGAAAACTGGAGCATGCTGAAAACAGATATCAAGTAGGCATGTTTACGAGCTCGATGCACTCAATACGGAGCAAGTCATGATAAGCTAAGCATACATCCATCAAGAATACACAAAATGCAAGCTAGACATGGCAAGAACAAAACATATGTAGAGCTCATGGGCATATCATGCACACATTAATCATGGCAAAAATGACAAAAAGCTAAACGGAGTAGCAGATCTGACAATTATCTCAAGTAGTCCTCTTCTAACAGCATTTTGGGCATCAAGATGAACTCAAATGAAAATTATGCAATGGAATTAAATGATGTACTCTCTGAGATGAACATTTTGATATGCTATATGCACAAATCGGAGCTACGGATCCAAAGTTACGAGGCTATGAACATGGCATATGGATTAGGGTTTAAGAGAAAAAGTCAACCCGAGGAGATATTTTCAGATCTGGATCGGGGGCACGCAAAACGAGGTCGGCCGGGGCACTGTTCACCGGCGGCGGTGATGATGCCGGAGGAGGTCGCCGGACTGGCCGGATGTCGAGGAGGCGGCGGACGACGGTGGCAGCGCTCGGCGGCCGGGCGGCAAGCACCGGGCGGCGGGGCGGCGAGC
>NC_057812.1:398437978-398613962 GCF_018294505.1 Triticum aestivum | reverse complement strand
TGTTGGCGGGGCGATGTGGGCCGCGGAGGGCCCCTCGCGGGCTCCGGCGGGCCCCGAGCGGTGGCGGTGAAGTGGGGCGCCCGCGGGGACACGTGGCGCTCCCTGGTTGGCGGCGGTGGATCGGGCGGACACGTCCGGTCGCGGACGGACGTGTCCGGCCGGCGTGGAGACGAAGTTTTAGGGTTTTGGACGAGGGGGGTCCGGATTTGGAGTGGGGGTGTATATATAGGCATAGGAGGAGCTAGGAGAGTCCAAATGAGGTGCGGTTTTCGGCCACGCGATCGTGATCGAACGCTCTAGTTGATGGATAAGGGTTAGGTGGGTTTTGGGCCAAATTGGAGGGGCGTTGGGCTGCAACACACACGAGGCCTTTTCGGTCCCTCGGTTAACCGTTGGAGTATCAAACGAAGTCCAAATGATATGAAATTTGACAGGCGGTCTACCGGTAGTAAACCAAGGCCGCTTGGCAAGTCTCGGTCCAATCTGGAAATGTTTAATCCCCACACACGAAAGAAAGCTAGAAATGGCCACCGGAGGAGAACGAAGCGCCGGAATGCAAAACGGACAACGGGGAAAATGCTCGAATGCTTGAGATGAATACGTATGCAAATGCAATGCACATGATGACATGATATGAGATGCATGACAACGATAACAACACACGGCGACAAAGACCCGAACCCGAGAAAATAAAATAACTTAACGCCGGAAACGGCAAGAGTTGGAGTACAAATTGGGAAAGTTACATCCGGGATGTTACAACATCATACCAGCATGGTACATGAAAGAAAAATGAAAACTAAATGCAAAAGACGCTCCAAGATTGCACATATCGCATGAACGAAACGAATCCGAAAACATATCGATACTTGTTGAAGAAAGAGGGGATGCCTTCCGGGGCATCCCCAAGCTTAGACGCTTGAGTCTCCTTGAATATTTACTTGGGGTGCCTTGTGCATCCCCAAGCTTGAGCTCTTGCCTCTCTTCCTTCTTCTCACATCGAGACCTTCTCGATCATCGAACACTTCATCCACACAAAACTTCAACAGAAAACTCGGTAAGATCAGTTAGTATAATAAAGCAAATCACTACTCTAAGTACTGTTGCAAACCAATTCATATTTTGTTTTTGAATTGTGTTTACTGTAATATAACTTTTTCATGGCTTAATCCACTGATATGAATCAATAGTTTCATCAAAACAAGCAAACTATGCATCAAAAACAGAATCTGTTTGAAACAGAATAGTCTGTAATAATCTGAACATTCACCATACTTATGATGCTTGAAAATTTCTTCCCAAATTAAGAAAAATAAACAATTTGTACAGAAAGACAGTTCAAAAAGAATCAGAACTATTTGAAGTTCCAGCTAAAAATGTAAAATCGCGTACTACAGCCAAAGTTTCTGTCCTGCACCGTACAGACCATCAAGCAAAGTAAACATCCTAAAGGCAAACCTTGGCACATTATTTTTATAATACAATGGAATTGTACAAGGGGATAATTATTTTTGTTGAAAATTTTCTGTAATCCATATTCACAAAGTTGCCGTGAGCATGAACAAAGTTCAAGGAGCTCTCCCACTTCAACAATGCTTGTCTTTCTCACTTTCACTTTCCTTTTTGAAAAAGTTTTGGGTTCCCCTCTTTATTTTATTTTGTTTATAAACTATATAAAAGCACTCAACAGAAATGAATTACTCTCTAAAACTTCCGGGTTGTCTCCCTGGCAGCGCTTTCTTTAAAGCCATTAAGCAAGGCATATAGTGCTCAAGTAATGAATCCACCCGGATCCCAAGGTATATCAAAGCTAATTTTAATTAGCAATGATTTGTAATTTAGTAGTGAGCACGAAGCAACATATATCATGTAATGACGAAGTCTAACTCTCTTCCTATGCATCGACATGTCATAAAAGAACAATTCATGCACACATAGTAAAGGCCAATGCATAGTATAAACAGTTTCTTGCAATTTTATCATGTGGGAAACATAGAGAGGTGGAGATATAGTTCCTCTCTCATAATAATTGCAAGTAGTGGAAGCAAGCACATGCATATTATATTCATCAAAATCATCATGTGTAACGGTAAAGGGCAACCCATCAATATAATCCTTAATAAGTACAAACTTCTCCGATATAGTTTAGTTGGGAGAATTCAAAAAGATAATAGGACTATCATGCGTGGGTGCAATAGCAACAATTTCATGTTTAACATAAGGAACTATAGGAAGTTCATCTCCATAAGCATAATTCATATTGGCATCTTGACCACAAGCATAGCAAGCATCATCAAAAAGGGATATTACAAAAGAATCAACGGGATCATAGCAATTATCATAGCATTCATCCTTCGGTAAGCACGAAGGGAAATTAAACAATGTATGAGTTGAAGAGTTACTCTCATTAGAAGGTGGGCACGGGTGATCAATCCGCTCTTCCTCCTTTTGTTCTTTGCTCTCCTCCTCATCTTTTTCATCCAATGATCTCACAGTTTCATCAACTTCTTCTTCCATAGATTCCTGCAAAATATTAGTCTCTTCTTGGACAGCGGAGACTTTCTCAATAAGTGCATTAATATCAGAATTGTATTCATAATTCTCATAGCAATATTTAAGGATAGCTAAATTTTCAGGTCTATAAACTGAATCATCAAAATCTTCAAACTCTTTAAACATAGATTCAATTTCATAAGCACCCATAAAAGCAACAAATTCTTCTATTTGTTCCACATCATAGTAATCATATATACCATTAGCATAAGAAGCTAAGGTTTTATTATCATTAAATTCGCATAAAAAGGAAGGTGTGGAGCCTTCATCCTAGAGCAACAAGTATAATCATATCTCAAGCATAGTTGCCTAGCATACCAATTCAATATATGAATTTGATCCCATAATAGTTTCCCTTTTTGTGTCAAGCGATAATCCCTAAAGTATTCGCGTTGATCCAACGTTACTCCCATTACATAACTGAATGGGGTTTTCTCAAGATTATTAAAGTAGTACATAATATCTTTCACATAACCAGCATCGAGGGTTTTAGGAGGTTCCGCATCTCCATGAGTAGCAAGTACACCTAATGTTTTTGGTATTTCGTGTTCCATATCCATAACTAAAGATAAAGAACAACTAAGAACAACAAATAAAAATTACTTAGTGATAAAGAAAACAAGCACACACAAGAATATTCACCCCACGCTATTGCTCCCGGCAACGGCGCCAGAAAAAGGTCTTGATAACCCACAAGTATAGGGGATCGCAACAGTTTTTGATAAGTAAGAGTGTTGAACCCAATGAGGAGCTAAAGGCAGAACAAATATTCCCTCAAGTTATATCGACCACTGATACAACTCTACGCACGCTTGACGTTCACTTTAGCTAGAACAAGTATGAAACTAGAAGTACTTTGTAGGTGTTGTTGGATAGGTTTGCAAGATAATAAAGAGTACGTAAATAAAAAGTAGGGGCTGTTTAGGTAAAGACACAACTAAGTTAATTCTAGTAAAGAGCTTTTTGTTACGTGAAAGTTATTTGTCCCTAGGCAATTGATAACTAGACCGGTAATCATTATTGCAATTTTATATGAGGGAGAAGCATAAGCTAACATACTTTCTCTACTTGGATCATATGCACTTATGATTGGAACTCTAGCAAGCATCCGCAACTACTAAAGATCATTAAGGTAAAACCCAACCATCGCATTAAAGCATCAAGTCCTCTTTACCCCATATGCAACAACCCCCTTACTCGGGTTTGTGTTTCAGTCACTCACGCAACCCACTATAAGCGAATCATGAACGTATTGCAACACCCTACAGCGGGGATCCCTCACACTTGCGCGACATGGAGAGCACCATAGGACAACACCAATAATAAAACATGCAACTCAAACCAATCACGATCATCAAATAACCATTAGGACCAAACAGATATACTCCAACATCATAGGATAGCCATACATCATTGGGAAATAATATATAGCGTTGAGCACCATGTTTAAGTAGAGATTACAATGGGTAAGAGAGAGGTTACACCGCTGCATAGAGGGGGGAAGAATTGGTGATGATGGCGGTGAAGTTGTTGGTGAAGATTGCGGTGATGATGATGGCCCCCGGTTGCACTCCGGTGCCACCGGAAGCGAGGGGGAGAGAGCCCCCTCCTTCTTCTTATTCCTTGACCTCCTCCCTAGATGGGAAAAAGGTTTCCCCTCTGTTCCTTGGCCTCCATGGCATGGGAGGGGCGAGAGCCCCTCCGAGATTGGATCTGTCTCTCTGTCTCTCTCTGTTTCTGCGTTCTCAGATTCTTCCCTTTCACCGTTTCTTATATTCCCGGAGATCCATAACTCTAATTGGGCTTAAATTTGAACACGATCTCTATCCGGATATTAGCTTTCTTGCGGTGAAAGAAGGGCACCAACCTCCTTACGGGGTGGCCACAAGGTTCAGGGGGGCGCCCCCTACCTCGTGGCCCTCTCGGGCATCGTCTCACATGGATTTTTCTTCCCCAAAATCATATATATTCCAAAAAAAAATATCCTTCAGTTTTTATCCCGTTTGGACTCTGTTTGATATGGATATTCTACGAAACAAAAAACATGCAACAAATAGGAACTGGCACTGGGCACTAGATCAATATGTTAGTGCCAAAAATAGTATAAAAAGTTGCCAAAAGTATATGAAAGTTGTAGCATATTGGCATGGAACAATCAAAAACTATAGATACGATGGAGAAGTATCAGCGTCGTTCTGATCGACCAAAGAACCGCTGGCAACTCATCAATCCAGCGCCTTCCACTCTTGTGCAGCTTTTCAAAGGTCTTCGTTCTCAGGCCTCGCAACACTTCAGCATTTGCCCTCTCTGCTTGGCTGTTGCTCCGTGGATGTGCCACGGAAGCAAAACAAACCTTGCTGCCGAGGTCTTGGATGTACTACATGAAGGTGTGTCTTGTGAACTGCGTGCCGTTGTTGGTGATGACTCTGTTTGGCACACCAAAACGGCAGACCAGTCCTTTGAAGAACTTGACGGCTGACTGAGTAGTCACCTTCCTCACTGCTTCCACTTCCGGCCACTTTGTCAACTTGTCGATTGCAATGTACAAGTACTCAAAGCCCCCTACAGCGCGGGGGAAAGGGCCCAGTATATCGAGCCCCCAGACCGAGAATGGCTAGGAGAGAGGGATTGTTTGAAGGGCTTGAGCCGGCTGATGAAGCTTCTTTGAATGGAACTGGCACACTTCACACTTGGTTACTAGTGCCGTCGCATCTTGGAGGGCGGTGGGCCAGAAGAAACCTTGCCAGAATGCCTTCCTGGCAAGGGCCCTTGACCCTATGTGGAGCCACATATGCCTCCATGTATCTCTGCCAATAGCTCCAGTCCTTCCTCCCGGGGGATGCACTTGAGTTTCACACCGTTTGGCCTCCTCCGGTACAAGAAGTCATCGCCGAACTGGTACAGGGCGGACCGACGGGCTACTTTCTCTGCTTCTTCCTGCTTCTCAGGAAGCTCCCCTGTTTGGAGGAAGTGGACGGTATGTTGTGCCCATGCCGAAGCCTGGGGCTCGACGACAAGGACCAAAGGCATTTCTTCCGCCATGAGAGCGGCTGTCTCTACGGCCAGGGCTTGACGCCCTGTCGGAACCAGTCACTCTTGGGCAGGCTCAGCATCCGCGGTAGCACCCTTGCCGGCAGCCCCAGGGGGCTCGATAGGAAAGTACTTGCCGAGACCTGATTTCCACCGCTTGTTCTGCCCCGCTGATGGTTCGACAGATGGTTGAGTTAACCGGAGCAAAAAGGTACCTGGTTCCATAGGTAGCTTGAATACGACACGCTTTGACAGGTAATCGGCGATGTCATTTTCTGCTCAGGGGACGTGCTCCGCCTGGATACCATCAAAGCGTTCCTCCAGCTTCCTCACCTCATCTACGTAGGCTTCCATCGATGGGCTCTGATAATCCTTGTTGACCTGCCTGACAACGAGCTGCGAGTCACCCCTGACGATGAGCTTCTTAACCCCGAGGTCTGCCGTGCTGAGACCGACAAGCAATCCCTCGTACTCGGCAGTGTTGTTGGTGGACATCTCCCTGGTGAAGTGCATCTGGATCATGTACATGAGGTGTTCTCTGGTGGGTGCGACGAGTAGCACACCCGCACCGACGCCTTGCAGCAAGAAGGCCCCATCAAAGTAAATGATCCAGTCGCGGTGTGCTTCCTTGCCGGGGAGAGTGGTCTCCTGGACTTCTACGTCAGGCGTCGAGGTCCATTTTGTGATGAATTCCGCCAAGACTCTGCTCTGAATTGTCGAGGTACTTTCAAACTTCAAACCGAAACTTGACAGCTCCAAGGTCCGTTCCACAATCCTTCCAGTTGCGTCCGGGTTGTGCAGTATCCGTTGCAACGGGAGGCGGGTGATGATAGTGATCTCGTGGGCCTGGAAGTAGTGACGCAGCCTCCTCGAGGCCATAAGGAGGCCGAAGAGCAATTTTTTCACTCCGTAATACCTCGACCTAGCCCCCTGCAAGAGGGAGCTGACAAAGTAAATCGGGTGCTGCATCATCTTCTTCTTTGGCACCACTTCACTCGACAGCGTGGGCATTGCCTTGGTGGCATCAGACTCTGCCGGGGGCCGCGCCTTGTCGGCACCAAGCCCTGTCGGGGGAATCTTTGGCTTGCCATCCGCTGGTTCTGCCGCCATTGATGCCTCCTCGCCGACCTCCCTCTGTGCCACCAGTGCGGCGCTGACCACTTGATTCGTCGCCGCCAGATACAGCAGCAATGGATCTTGTGGTTTAGCCGCAACCAGTATCGGCGTGGAGGAAAGGTATTTCTTTAGATCCTGCAGTGCTGCCTCGGCTTCTGGTGTCCACTCTATTGGGCCTGCCTTCTTCAAGATTTTGAAGAAGGGAAGGGCGCGCTCCGCGGACTTGGAGATGAACCGCCTCATGGCGGCAATGCAGCCGGTTAGCCGACGCACATCCTTGATCCGCTTGGGCGCCTCGATTTGCTCAATAGCCTTGATCTTGTCTGGGTTTGCCTCGATCCCACGCTGCGACACAAAGAATCTGAGAAGCTTGCCGGACGGAACACCGAAGACGCACTTCTCAGGGTTCAGCTTGAGGTTGATCTTGTGCAGGTTAGCAAATGCCTCTTCCAGATCTTGCACAAGAGTTGGCCCGTCCTTGGTTTTGTTCACTATGTCATCCATGTAGGCCTCCATATTTCTATAGAGCTGAGGTTCAAAACCAATTTGGACTGCTCTTGCAAACGTTGAGCCGACACTCTTCAACCCAAAAGGCATCCATAAAAAGCAATACGTACCACATGGGGTGATGAATGTCGTCTTCTCTTCATCCTCTCTTGTCATGAAGATTTGGTGGTAGCCTGAGTAGGCGTCGAGGAATGATTACAGATCACACCCGGCCGTGGAGTCAACAATCTAGTCGATGGGCGGAAACGGGAAGGGGTCCTTAGGGCAAGCCTTGTTAATATCTGTGTAATCAATACACAACCTCCACTTCCCATTCGCCTTGCACACCACTACTGGATTGGCCAACCACGTCGGGTGGAGCACCCCTCTCACCAAACCTGCCGCTTCCAACTTCCTGATCTCCTCTGCGATGAACTCTTGCCTTTGCAGAGCCTGCTTTTTGACCTTCTGCTTGACAGGCCGCGCGTGGGGGCAGACAGCTAGGTGGTGCTCAATCACCTCCCTGGGAACACCGGGGATGTCGGATGATTGCCATACAAACACATCGACATTTGCCCGCAGGAAGGTGACGAGCGCGCCTTCCTATTTGCTGTCGAGGGTGGAGCCTATGACGAAGGCCCCTCCCATGCCATCCTCCACGGCGGGCACCTTCTTGGTCTGCGGCGGCTCGGCTCTGGATCTCTTGCTTTTGTTGGTAGAGCTCTCTAGCACGTCCTCAACGGTAGCACAACACTCCGAGGACGTGCGCTTGCCGAAGTGGGTGCGAGAGGTCTTGCCGGGCTCCTTTTTCCCTCCCGGGCCTTCAGCGGCAGGAGCAGGTGCCTTGACGGCAGCTGCTGCAACTGCTTCCCGGTAGAGTTGGTCGGCGCAGATCAGCGCGTCCTTCTTGTCGGAGGGGATGGAGATGATGTTCAACGCGGGCATCTTCAGCATGTTGTAGGTGTAGTGTGACGCCGCCATGAACTAGGCCAATGCCGGGCGGCCGAGGATCCCGTTGTAGGGCAAGGGGATCTCGGCCATGACGAAGATGATCCTCTCTGTCCTGTAGTTCAACTCTCCTCCAAATGTCATGGGTAGTGTGACCTTTCCCTTCGGCTGGCTCCTCCCCGGATTGACCCCTTCAAACGTGCCGTTTCCTCGAGGTCTCCATCAGGGATTTGCAACTTTTTGATCACGGCAGGCGAGATCAGGTTGAGGCCGGCCCCGCCGTCAACCAACATCTTGTTCACCTTGAGGTTGCATATTGTTCGGGAGACCAACAATGGCAAACACCCGACTGTGGTAGTGCGGTCAGGGTGGTCCTCGGTGTCAAAGATGAGGAGCGTGCTGGACCACTTCAGCGGCTTCTGAGCGTCGAACGACGGATCTGCTGCTGTAATCTCACGCGCCCACTGCTTGAGCCGGCAGTGAGAGGTATGCAGCAAGGTGCCGCCATTGACGCACATGGCCTCCGTAGCCTTCTGGAACCCTTGCTCACCAGACTCGTCGTCCTCGCCGTGACCGTCGTCTTCTTGTTTCTTGTCGCGGCCCTGGGCGGGCCTCTCTTGCTGGTTGTCCTTGCCCGGGCGACCTCCTTGGCCGCCACGCTTCTTGCCGGACCCCTCAGCATCGTCCTGGTCCTTCTCCTTGTCCCGCCTTTCGTACTTAGCCTTTTGCTTCTCAGCAAGCAGCTCAACTTGTCGGCAGTTCTGGAGGTCGTGGCCCTTGGTGCGGTGGATCTTGCAGTATTGCTTGCCAGAGCTTCCTGGCTTGTCGGTAGCCGCCAGGGCCCGGCAGGCGGCGCACCCGGCAATCTCCTTGCCGGAGGCGTCTGCCTTGACCTTCTTGCTAGCACCGGTATTGTCAGATCCCTCAACGGCAAGCACGGCCTTGCCTTTGCGTTTCCTGTTGCGACGCCGGCTCATCTTCATCGGGGTGGCGGCGTCTTCATCAGTAGAGTCAGTTTCCGTGCCAGCGTCTTCACCAGGGTACTTCCTTCCTTCTTCAGCCCGGGCGCACCTATCGGCCAAAACGTAGAGCTCGGCCACATCTTTAACCTTGGTTATTGCCAGCTCCTTGCGCATCTTGCGATTGTGTACATTCTGGTGGAACGCACTAATCACAGCAGCGGGATGAACGTCGGGGATGTTGTACTGCACCCGGCTGAATCTCTGGATGTACTTGCGCATGGTCTCCCCTTCCTTCTGGGGAATGATATGCAGATCACTGGCCTGGCCATGAGCTTGGTGGCCTCCTGTGAAGGAGCCAACGAACTCATGGCACAGATCTTCTAGGAAGAAATGGAATCCGCTGGCAAGTGCATCAACCAAGACATCACATTGGTCTTGAGCGCCAGCGGGAAATAGTTGGCAAGCACCTTGTCATCGTGAGCCCCAGCGGCCTGCATTGCGATGGTGTAGATACTGAGGAACTCGGACTGATGGGTTTTGCCGGTGTACTTCTTGCCGACGTCGGGCTTGAACATGTGGTGGGATGGCCACTGGAACTGCCTCAGCTCATGGGTAAAAGCCGGGCAGCCCACCTCGTAAGATAGGCCACTGGGGCCCCCCGGTGCCAGGTGGTCCATAGCAGGTCCCGCCCGCTTATCTGACTGGCGGCACGTTACGCACCGACGCTCGACGGTGGTTTGAGCGTCTTCGTGAGCTCGCTCCCGAAGGACCTGGCGCTGGTCACGGAGGGTCCGCGGGTCGGACGACGCTATGGAGATGTTGTCACAAACGTCGTCGTGACGGGCCGACGCCCGCGGCGGCCAGCGAGGAGGAGGAGAGTGCACCGTGGCCGCAGCTCCCCCGGTCCTCCTAGCGCCAGCATGTAGTGGCTCGGTGGAGCGCCGGCCCGAGGGCCCCGCTGGTCGCGGATCGTCTTTGTTTGCGACGGCGACGAGGCTCTAGATGGTGGCCCTCCACTCGTCGAGCTTCTCTGCAGTAGGAGGGAAGTCGAGGAGCAGTTGGGCGCGTGCCAAAGCTTCCGTTGGCGTGGGCGGCGGCGACAGCTGCATGGATCGCGGCGCTCTTCGACTTCTAACTATGTTAGAATGAGCTCCGTCACGACCCGGCGGCTGCGCGGCATTTTCGCCAGTGCTTCAACGAGCGTGCTGAACCCCCTCATCTTGTCGATGACACACAGGGCTCTTCCCGTGGCGGTGCCTAGGGTCACCATCATGGTGACGCTGCTCGGCGCGCACACAATGGGAAGAACGCGCGGTGGTCGCCGGTGTAGGTGTCTTGGAGGTCGCCGTGCCGCCTGGAGTCGGCACAACGATGCCCCCGGAGAGCCCCGCGCCGCCTGCGGGGGGCCAACTCCGTCCTTGGTTCCGGCGATGTGTAGACGGTCGTTTGGCACGCGAACGACGCTGCTCGCCAGGTTCCGACTGCCCGGGCGATGCTGGTGCTCGCGGGCCGCGGCCTGGGTCCTGTCTGCAACCGGTCCGCTGCTCGTCCGCACCGGCACGGGTCGTTCGGCTCCCAACGAATTGACCGCCGTGGCCGTCTTCTTCTTAGGGGCCATGGCAACTAAGAACTGCTAGGCTAACTACTAGACCAGATTCTCACAATTGCGCCCCCTACCTGGAGCGCCAAGGATGTCGGCGTGGAACGACGCCTATGGGATCACGAGAATTCCTACTACAGTTGTCGGGGCGCAGGGTTGTGAGGAGAGCAGGGCTAGTAGACAGCACAAGGATCATTTACCCAGGTTCGGGCCGCGAGGATGCGTAAAACCCTAGTCCTGCTTAGGTGGGTGTATTTCTGAGAGTTCTTGAGCTCCCGAACTAGCTGTGGTCAGCGTGTGGTTCCAAAGAGCCGAATCCCTCTCCTCGTCACCTCGGGCCTCCTTTTATAGGAAAAAGGGGGTTGCCAGAGTGGCACACAGGAGGTGGAAAGGTCTACAGTGGCACGAGATTATCCCTCGTATTACAGGAAAAGATGCATTTAATGCATCGCTTAGGTGTCCTCTTACTTTATCGGGGACGGGGGTGAGGCACGTCCCGTCCGTCGCCGCTCCTCCTCGCTTCGACACGCACCTCGGCCGGGGATGCATGCGGTGCCATGTAGGCAGGCAGGCAGCGGAGTTGGCGCGGTGGTGGAGCCTTCACGAAGATCTGCATGTCGCCACGCAGGCGCTTGATGAGTTGGCCTGGGAGCTGATGTTGCCACGCAGGTGCCCGCCCAGCTGGTTGGGCTGGAAGCTGCATGTGAACGGTGGTGGAAGCTTGGTTGACGTGGGCTTGACGGTGGCCTTGCCGGCGTCTTTGGTGAGGGCCTTGCCGGGTGGCCCGGCAAGGGTCTCGCCGTGGCGTGTTGTCGTCCCCGGCAAAGATCTTGCCGGGGGTCTGGTGGCCTTCCTTCTCAAGGATCTTGCCGAAAATCGTCGTCTTGTGATCTGATCTTGAATATGTCTTCACAAAGATCTATATGCCACCACAGGGGTGCCTTCCCGAGTCCTGGCCCCATGCTGATGATAGCACTAGGGGCCATGGGCTCAAGGGTGGCTCGCTCTGTTGGTGCGGGGCGAGCTGTCCCGACAAGAGTCTTGCTGGGACCGCTGAGGCCACCCAGCAAGGGTCTTGCTGGGGGAACTTGCTTCGTCCCTCTGCTCTTTGTGGTCTTGGCCTTGGCGTTTCTTTGATTGCCTTGGGCTTCGATCTTACCTTGGCTCACCTCCCTCATTCTGCTTGGTGTGGCCGTGGGCGCGGCTCTGACTGCCCGTGCACAGGGAAAGGGGTACAAAGATGTGCCCCTATTTTTGTACACCGACAGTTATGAAACTAGTCCTAATATGATAGGCATCCAAGATGGGTATAATAAAAACTATCATAGAAAGTGCATTGAATACTATGAGAAGTTTGATACTTGCTAATTGTTTTGAGATATAAAGGTGGTGATATTAGAGTTGTGCTACTAGAGTAATTGTTAATTTGAGAAATACTTGTGTTGAAGATTGCAAGTCCCATAGCATGCGCGTATGGTAACCGTTGTGTAACAAATTTGAAACATGAGGTGTTCTTTGATTGTCTTCCTTATGAGTGGCGGTCAGGGACGAGCGATTGTCTTTTCCTACCAATCTATCCCCCTAGGAGCATCCGCCTAGTGCTTGGTTTTTGGTGACTTGTAGATTTTCACAATAAGTATGTGAGTTCTTTATGACTAATGTTGAGTCCATGGATTATACACACTCTCACCCTTCCATCATTGCTAGTCTCTTCGGTACCGTGCATTGCCCTTTCTCACCTTGAGAGTTGGTGCAAACTTCGTCGGTGCATCCAAACCCCATGATATGATACACACTATCACACATAAACCTTCTTATATCTTCCTTCAAAATGCCACCATACCTACCTATTATGGCATTTCCATACCCATTCCGAGATATATTGCCATCCAACTTTCCACTGTTTCACTTATCACAGGCTTCATCATTGTCATATTGCTTTGCATGATCATGTAGTTGACATCGTATTTGTGGCAAAGCCACCATGCATAATTTATCATACATATCACTCTTGATTCATTGCCCTTCCTGGTACACCACCGGGGGCATTCTTATAGAGTCATATTTTGTTCTAGTATCGAGTTGTAATCATTGATTTGTAAATAGATAGAAGTGTGATTATCATCATTAATAGAGCATTGTCCCAAATAAAAAAGGCCAAACAATTAAAAAGGGGGAAAGGCCCAAAAAAAGAAAAAGAAAAAGGGACAATGCTACTATCCTTTTTTCACACTTGTGCTTCAAAGTAGCACCATGATCTTTAGGATAGAGAGTCTCTTTTTTTGTCACTTTCATATACTAGTGGGAATTTTTCATTATAGAACATGGATTGTATATTCCAACAATGGGCTTCCTCAAATGCCCTAGGTCTTCGTGAGCAAGCAAGTTGGATGCACACACACTTAGTTTCTTTTGCTGAGCTTTCATACATTTATAGCTCTAGTGCATTCATTGCATGGAAATCCCTACTCCATGCATTGACATCAATTGATGGGCATCTCCCTAGCCCGTTGATTAGCCTCGTCGATGTGAGACTTTCTCCTTTTTTGTCTTCTCGACATAACCCCCTATCATTATTCTATTCCACCCACAGTGTTATATCCATGGCTCACGCTCATGTATTGCGTGAAAGTTGATTTTTTTTTGAGATTACTAAAGTATGAAACAATTGCTTGGCTTGTCATCGAGGTTGTGAAAGATGAGAGCATTCTTGTGTGAAGAAAATGAGCATGACCAAACTATATGATTTTGTAGGGAGGAACTTTCTTTTGCTATGTTATTTTGAGAAGACATGATTGCTTAGTTAGTATGTTTGAAGTATTATTATTTTATGTCTATATTAAAGTTTTGTCTTGAATCTCTCGGATCTGAACATTCATGCCACAATAAAGAAAATCACATTGAGAATTATGCTAGGTAGCATTCCACATCAAAAAATATGTTTTTATCATTTACCTACTCGAGGACGAGCAGGAATTAAGCTTGGGGATGCTTGATACGTCTCCAAAGTATCTATAATTTTTTATTGTTCCATGCTATTATATTATCTGTTTTGGATGTTAATGGGCTTATTTATACACTTTTATATTATTTTTGGGACTAACCTACTAGCCCAAGGCCCAATGCAAATTCTTGTTTTCTTGCCTATTTCAGTGTTTCGCAGAAAAGGAATATCAAACGGAATAAAACCTTTGGGAGAGTTATTTTTGGAACAAAAATGATCCAGGGGACTTGGAGTGGACGTCAAGCAACCAAGGAGGAGGCCACGAGGCAGGGGTGTGCCTACCCCCCTGGGTGCGCCCACCACCCTCGTGGGCCCCTCGTGGCTCCACCGACCTACTTCTTCCTTCTATATATATTCATATACCCCGAAAACATCTAGGAGCAACACGAAACCATATTTCCACCGCCACAACCTTCTGTACCCAAGAGATCCCATCTTGGGGACTTTTACGGAGCTCCGCCTGAGGGGGAATCGATCACGAAGGGCCTCTACATCAAACTCCATGGCCCCTCCGATGATGTGTGAGTAGTTTACTTCAGACCTTCGGGTCCATAGTTATTAGCTAGATGGCTTCTTCTCTCTCTTTGGATCTCAATACAATGTTCTCCTCGATCTTCTTGGAGATCTATTCGATGTAACTCTTTTTGCGGTGTGTTTGTCAAGATTTGATGAATTGTTGGTTTATGATCAAGTTTATCTATGAACAATATTTGATTCTTCTCTGAAATCTTTTATGTATGATTGGTTATCTTTGCAAGTCTCTTCGAATTATCAGTTTGGTTTGGCCTACTGGATTGATATTTCTTGCAATGGGAGAAGTGCTTAGCTTTGGGTTCAATCTTGCGGTATCCTTTCCAAGTGACAGCAGGGGCAGCAAGGCACACATTGTATGGTTGCCATCGAGGATAAAAAGATGGGGTTTATATCATATTGCTTGAGTTTATCCCTCTACATCATGTCATCTTGCCTAATGCATTACTCTGATCTTATGAACTTAATACTCTAGATGCATGCTGGATAGCGGTCGATGTGTGGAGTAATAATAGTAGATGCAGAATCGTTTCGATCTACTTGTCACGGACGTGATGCCTATATACATGATCATGCCTAGATATTCTCATAATTATGCACCTTTCTATCAATTGCTCGACAGTAATTTGTTCACCCACCGTAATACTTATGCTATCTTGAGAGAAGCCACTAGTGAAACCTATGGCCCCCAGGTCTATTCTCCTTTATATTAATCTCCCGTCAACAAGCTATTTCTATTACCATTTATTTTGCAATCCTTACTTTCAATATATATCATAAAAATACCAAAAATATTTATCTTATTATTATTATCTCTATCAGATCTCACTCTCGTAAGTGACCGTGAAGGGATTGATGATACGTCTCCAACGTATCTATAATTTTTGACTGCTCCATGCTATATTATCTAATGTTTTGAATGTTTATGGGCTTTATTATACACTTTTATATCATTTTTGGGACTAACCTATTAACCCAGAGCCCAGTGCCAGTTTCTGTTTTTACCCTGTTTTAGGGTTTCGAAGAAAAGGAAAATCAAACGGAGTCCAATTGACCTGAAACTTCACGGAACTCATTTTTGGAAGGAAAGGAGCCCAAAAGACTTGGAGTGCACGTCGGGGAACCTACGAGGAGGTCACGAGGCAGGGGGCGCACCCACCCACCCTGGGCGCGCCCTCCACCCTCGTGAGCCCCTCGTGGCCCCCCTGATGTACTTCTTCCGTCTATATATCTCCATATAACCTAAAAACATCCGTGGACACAATAGATCGGGAGTTCCGCCGCCAGAAGCCTCCATAGCCACCGAAAGCCAATCTAGACCCGTTCTGGCACCCTGGTGGAGGGGGCAATCCCTCTCCGGTGTCCATCTTCATCATCCCGGTGCTCTCCATGATGAGGAGGGAGTAGTTCTCCCTCGGGGCTGAGGGTATGTACCAGTAGCTATGTGTTTGATCTCTCTCTTTCTCTCGTGTTCTTGAGGTGATATGATCTTGATGTATCGCGAGCTTTGCTATTATATTTGGATCCTATGATGTTTTCTCCCCCCTCTACTCTCTTGTAATGAATTGAGTTTCCCCTTTGAAGTTATCTTATCGGATTGAGTCTTTAAAGATTTGAGAACACTTGATGTATGTCTTGCCGTGCGTATCTATGGTGACAATGGGATACCACGTGATTCACTTGATGTATGTTTTGGTGATCAACTTGCGGGTTCCGCCCATGAATCTATGCATAGGGGTTGGCACACGTTTTCATCGTGATTCTCTGGTAGGAACTTTGGGGCACTCTTTGAGGTCCTTTGTGTTGGTTGAACAGATGAATGTGAGATTGTGTGACGCATATCGTATAATCATACCCACGGATACTTGAGGTGACATTGGAGTATCTAGGTGACATTAGGGTTTTGGTTGATTTGTGTCTTAAGGTGTTATTATAGTACAAACTCTAGGGCTGTTTGTGACAACTATAGGAATAGCCCAACAGATTGATTGGAAAGAATAACTTTGAGGTGGTTTCGTACCCTACCATAATCTCTTCGTTTGTTATCCGCTATTAGTGACTTTGGAGTGACTCTTTGTTGCATGTTGAGGGATAGTTATGTGATCCAATTATGCTATTATAATTGGGAGGACTTGCACTAGTGAAAGTATGAACCCTAGGCCTTATTTCCTATCATTGAATACCGTTTACGCTCACTTTTATCACTTGCTACCTTGCTGTTTTTATATTTTCAGATTACAAAAACTATTATCTACTATCCATATTGCACTTGTATCACCATCTCTTTGCCGAACTAGTGCACCTATACAATTTACCGTTGTATTGGGTATGTTGGGGACACAAGAGACTCTTTGTTATTTGGTTGTAGGGTTGCTTGAGAGAGACCATCTTCATCCTACGCCTCCCACGGATTGATAAACCTTAGGTCATCCACTTGAGGGAAATTTGCAACTGTCCTACAAACCTCTGCACTTGGAGGCCCAACAACGTCTACAAAAATAAGGTTGTGTAGTAGACATCAAGGTCTTTTCTGGCGCCGTTGCCGGGGAGGTTAGTGCTTGAAGGTATATCTTTAGATCTTGCAATCGATTCTTTTAGTTTCTTGTTTTATCACTAGTTTAGTTTATAAAAGAAAATTACAAACAAATGGAATTGAATTTGCCTCATACACTTCATCTTTTTAATATCTTTCATTAGTATGATGGAAAGGAAAATTGTGCCAAAGTTTTAGAAGAAGAATGCATTAAAATGTTTGGCACTAACTATTTGAATGGTGAGCATGATTGCAATGTTGTTAGTATGAATTCCTTGAATATCCATGATGCTAATGATATGCAAAGGCACAAGCTTGGGGAAGCTATGTTTGATGAAGATGATATTTTTTGTCCCCCAAGTTTTGATGAGCAGATTTATTATGATGAAAGCATGCCTCCTATTTATGATGATTATATTGATGAAAGTGGATTTGGAGAGGTCATGACTTTATTTTGTGATGAATCCACTATTTCGGAAGAGGTTCCAATTGATTATGAGAAAAAAGTTGCTATCTATGATGATTATTGTGATGACTTGTATGCTAGAAAGAATAATGATATCCATGAAACTTGTGATCATGATTTTAGTTTTCAATTGGATTATGCCTCACATGATAATTATTTTGTTGAGTTTGCTCCCACTATTATTAATGAGAAGAATTTTGCTTATGTGGAGAGTAATAAAATTTCTATGCTTGTAGATCATGAAAAGAATGCTTTAGGTGCTGGTTATATTGTTGAATTCCTTCATGATGCTACTGAAAATTATTATGAGGGAGGAATATATGCTTGTAGGAATTGCAATAATATCAAGTTTCCTCTCTATGTGCTTAAAATTTTGAAGTTATGCTTGTTTTACCTTCCTATGCAAGTTGATTCTTGTTCCCATAAGTTGTTTGCTCCCAAAATCCCTATGCATAGGAAGTGGGTTAGGCTTAAATGTGCTAGTTATATTCTTAATGATGCTCTCTTTATGTTTCAATTCTTATCTTTTATGTGAGCATCATTGAAATCATCATGCCTAGCTAGGGGCGTTAAACGATAGCGCTTGTTGGGAGATAACCCAACTTTATTTTTGTTCCTTGCTTTTTGTTCCTGTTTAGTAATAAATAATTTATCTAGCCTCTGTTTAGATGTAGTTTTTATGTTTTAAATTAGTGTTTGTGCCAAGTAGAACCGTTGGGAAGACTTGGGGAAAGTCTTGTTGATGTTGCTGTAAAAAACAGAAACTTTAGTGCTCACGAGAATTGCTGCCATTTTTATTTGGAGAGCTCTATTTAGTTAATTCTTTTTGAATATGATTAATAGATAAATTCCTCAGGTCCAGAAATTTATTTGAGAATTTTATGAGTTCCAGAAGTATTCGTTTGATCCAGATTACTACAGACTGTTCTGTTTTTGACAGATTCTGTTTTCATGTGTTGTTTACTTATTTTGATGAATCTATGGCTAGTAAAAGAGTTTATAAACCATAGAGAAGTTGGAATACAGTAGGTTTAACACCAATATAAATAAAGAATGAGTTCATTACAGTACCTTGAAGTGGTGATTTATTTTCTTATACTAACAGAGCTTACGAGTTTTCTACTTTAAGTTTTGTGTTGTGAAGTTTTCAAGTTTTGGGTAAGGATTCGATGGACTATGGAATAAGGAGTGGCAAGAGCATAATCTTGGGGATGCCCGAGGAACCCCAAGGTAATATTTAAGGATATCCAAGAGCCTAAGCTTGGGAATGCCCCGGAAGGCGTCCCCTCTTTCATCTTCGTTCATCGGTAACTTTACTTGGAGCTATATTTTTATTCGCCACATGATATGTGTTTTGCTTGGAGTGTCATTTTATTTTCTTTTGCTTTTCTTTCTTTTTGAATATAATACCAAGATCTCAAATTATTAAATGTTAGAGAGTCTTCATATAGTTGCATAATTGGTTGACTACTCATTGATCTTCACTTATATCTTTCGGAGTAGTTTGTCATTTTCTCTAGTGCCTCACTTATATCTTTTAGAGCATGATGGTAGTTTTATTTTGAAGAAATAGATGAACTCGCATGATTCAATTAGATTATTTTGAGAGTCTTAATAGCATGGTAATTTGCTTAAAATCCTAATATGCTAGGTATTCAAGATTAATAAAACTTTCTTATGAGTGTATTGAATACTAAGAGAAGTTTGATGCTTGATGATTGTTTTAAGATGTGGAGGTAATAATATCAAAGTCGTGCTAGTTGAGTAGTTGTGAAATTGAGAGATACTTGTGTTGAAGTTTGCAAGTCCCGTAGCATGCACGTATGGTAAACGTTGTGTAACAAATTTGAAACATGAGGTGTTATTTGATTGTCTTCCTTATGAGTGGCGGTCGGGGACGAGCGATGGTCTTTTCCTACCAATCTATCCCCCCAGGAGCATGCACGTAGTGCCGAGGTTTTTGATGACTTATAGATTTTTGCAATAAGTATGTGAGTTCTTTATGACTAATGTTGAGTCCATGGATTATATGCACTCTCACCCTTCCATCCTTGCTAGCCTCTTCGGTACCGTGCATTGCCCTTTCTCACATTGAGAGTTGGCACAAACTTCGCCGGTGCATCCAAACCCCGTGATATGATACACTCTTTCACACATAAAACTCCTTATATCTTCCTCAAAACAGCCACCATACCTACCTATTATGGCATTTCCATAGCCATTCCTAGATATATTGTCATGCAACTTTCCATCATTCCGTTCATCATGACACATTCATCATTGTCATATTGCTTTGCATGATCATGTAGTTGACATCATATTTGTGGAAAAGCCACCGTCCATAATTTTTCATACATGTCACACTTGATTCATCGCAATCTCGGTACACCGCCGGAGGCATTCATATAGAGTCATCTTTGTTCTAGTATCGAGTTGTAATCATTGAGTTGTAAACAAATAGAAGTGTGATGATCATCATTATTAGAGCATTGTCCCAAGTGAGGAATATAAAAAAAAGAAGGCCCCCAAAAAAGAGAAAGGCCATAAAAAAGAGAAGGCCAAAAAATGAAAATGAGAGAAAAAGAGAGAAGGGACAATGTTACTATCCTTTTACCACACTTGTGCTTCAAAGTAGCACCATAATCTTCATGATAGAGAGTGTCTTGTTTTGTCACTTTCACATACTAGTGGGAATTTTTCATTATATAACTTGGATTTTATATTCCAACAATGGGCCACCTCAAGTGCCCTAGGTCTTCGTGAGCAAGCAGGTTGGATGCACACCCACTTAGTTTCTTTTGTTGAGCTTTCATACATTTATAACTCTAGTGCATCCGTTGCATGGCAATCCCTACTCCTTGCATTAACATCAATCGGTTGGCATCTCCATAGCCCATTGATTAGCCTTGTTGATGTGAGACTTTCTCCTTTTTGTCTTCTCCACATAACCCCCCCCCCTCATTATTCTATTCCACCCAAGTGCTATGTCCATGGCTCGCGCTCATGTATTACGTGAAAGTTTATAGGTTTGAGATTACTAAAGTACGAAACAATTGCTTGGCTTGTCATCGGGGTTGTGCATCATGAGAGCATTCTTGTGTGACGAAAATGAAACATGACTAAACTATATGATTTTGTAGGGAAGAACTTTCTTTGGCCATGTTATTTTGAGAAGACATAATTGCTTAGTTAGTATGCTTGAAGTATTATCATTTCTATGTCAATATGAACTTTTGTGTTGAATCTTTCAGATCTGAATATTCATGCCACTATTAAGAAGAATTACATTGAAATTATGCCAAGTAGCACTCCGCATCAAAAATTCTGTTTTTATCATTTACCTACTCGAGGACGAGCATGAATTAAGCTTGGGGATGCTGATACATCTCCAACGTATCTATAATTTTTGATTGCTCCATGCTATATTATCTACTGTTTTGAATGTTTATGGGATTTATTATACACTTTTATATCATTTTTGGGACTAACCTATTAACCCAGAGCCCAGTGTCAGTTTCTGTTTTTACCCTGTTTTAGGGTTTCGAAGAAAAGGAAAATCAAACGGAGTCCAATTGACCTGAAACTTCAAGGAACTCACTTTTGGAAGGAAAGAAGCCCAAAAGACTTGGAGTGCACATCAGGGAAACTACGAGGAGGTCACGAGGCAGGGGGCGCGCCCACCCCCCTGGGCGCGCTCTCCACCCTCGTGAGCCCCTCGTGGCTCCCCTGTCGTACTTCTTCCACCTATATATCTCCATATACCCTAAAAACATGCATGTACACAATAGATCGGGAGTTCCACCACCAGAAGCCTCTGTAGCCACCGAAAGCCAATCTAGACCCGTTCCGGCACCCTGCCGGAGGGGGCAATCCCTCTCCGGTGTCCATCTTCATCATCCCAGTGCTGTCCATGACGAGGAGGGAGTAGTTCTCCCTCAGGGCCGAGGGTATGTACCAGTAGCTATGTGTTTGATCTCTCTCTCTCTCGTGTTCTTGAGGTGATACGATCTTGATGTATCGCGAGCTTTGCTATTATATTTGGATCCTATGATGTTTTCTCCCCCCTCTACTCTCTTGTAATGAATTGAGTTTCCCCTTTGAAGTTATCTTATCGGATTGAGTCTTTAAAGATTTGAGAACACTTGATGTATGTCTTGCCGTGCGTATCTATGGTGACAATGGGATACCACATGATTCACTTGATGTATGTTTTGGTGATCAACTTGCGGGTTCCGCCCATGAATCTATGCATAGGGGTTGGCACACGTTTTCATCGTGATTCTCTGGTAGGAACTTTGGGGCACTCTTTGAGGTCCTTTGTGTTGGTTGAACAGATGAATGTGAGATTGTGTGACGCATATCGTATAATCATACCCACGGATACTTGAGGTGACATTGGAGTATCTAGGTGACATTAGGGTTTTGGTTGATTTGTGTCTTAAGGTGTTATTCTAGTACGAACTCTAGGGCTGTTTGTGACAACTATAGGAATAGCCCAACAGATTGATTGGAAAGAATAACTTTGAGGTGGTTTCGTACCCTACCATAATCTCTTCATTTGTTATCCGCTATTAGTGACTTTGGAGTGACTCTTTGTTGCATGTTGAGGGATAGTTATGTGATCCAGTTATGCTATTATAATTGGGAGGACTTGCACTAGTGAAAGTATGAACCCTAGGCCTTATTTCCTATTATTGAATACCGTTTACGCTCACTTTTATCACTTGCTACCTTGCTGTTTTTATATTTTCAGATTACAAAAACTATTATCTACTATCCATATTGCACTTGTATCACCATCTCATTGCCGAACTAGTGCACCTATACAATTTACCGTTGTATTGGGTGTGTTGGGGACACAAGAGACTCTTTGTTATTTGGTTGCAGGGTTGCTTGAGAGAGACCATCTTCATCCTACGCCTCCCACGGATTGATAAACCTTAGGTCATCCACTTGAGGGAAATTTGCAACTGTCCTACAAACCTCTGCACTTGGAGGACCAACAACGTCTACAAGAAGAAGGTTGTGTAGTAGACATCAATTGACAACCCCTTTATCGCGTTGGTTGCGAGGTTCTTATTTCTTTGTGTAGGTACGAGGGACTTGCGTGTAGTCTCCTACTGGATTGATACCTTGGTTCTCAAAAACTGAGAGAAATACTTACGCTGCTTTGCTGCATCACCCTTTCCTCTTCAAGGGAAAACCAACGCAGTGCTCAAAAGGTAGCAACTAGCCATCTAATCCCAATTCTCCAAACCATATGTTGGGGAACGCAGTAATTGCAAAAAAAATCCTACGGACATGCAAGATCTATCATGGTGATGCATAGCAACGAGAGGGGAGAGTGTGTCTACGTACCTCGTAGACCAAAAGCGGAAGCGTTTATTCAACGCGGTTGATGTAGTCGAACACCTTCATGATCCATCCCGATCACGTACCAAACGTACGACACCTCCGCGTTCAGCACACGTTCAGCTCGATGACGTCCTCGCCTTCTTGATCCAGCAAGAGGGGTGAAGTCTTAGATGAGTTCCGACAGCACGACAGTGTGATGATGGTGTTGGTGAAGAGCAATCTCCGCAGGGCTTCACCTAAGCACTACGAAAAACTATGACAGAGGATAAACTAGAGGGGACGGGGTTGCCGACACACGGCTTGGTGTTTCTTGATGTGCCTTGGGTGCTAGCCCTACCCCTCTATTTATATGTTGAGCCTTGGGGT
This sequence comes from Triticum aestivum, assembly GCF_018294505.1. Lineage (NCBI taxonomy): Eukaryota > Viridiplantae > Streptophyta > Magnoliopsida > Poales > Poaceae > Triticum > Triticum aestivum. The sequence continues at coordinate 398,591,012 of NC_057812.1, read as the reverse complement.
CGAATCTTGGAGTAAAAGCCTACACAAAGTCGGTTTCACCCAAAAGGTAAGAGTCCTTCTCGGACTCCAGGACTAGACGCCAGGGATCCCGGCGTTTGGACCCAGACGCCAGGGACCCTGGCGTCTGGCCCCTGGACTCCGCAAAACTTCCTTTTTCTCTTTCCAAAAACCTTGTGGGCTTTCCCCTTTGGCCCAAATAAAGTGTTCTCGTACCCAAACATTTCGGGAAACATCCGCAACCCCTTCCGGTGAATTCCGGAACCCTTCCGGAGACCAAACACTATTATCCCATATATCAATCTTTATCTCCAGACCATTTCGGAGTTCCTCGTCATGTCCATGATCTCATCCGGGACTCCGAAACATTCGGTCACCAACATACATAACTCATATAGTACTATATCGTCAACGAATGTTAAGCGTGCGGACCCTACGGGTTCGAGAACTATGTAGACATGACCGAGACACCTCTCTGGTCAATAACCAATAGCAGAACCTGGATGCCCATATTGGCTCCTACATATTCTACGAAGATCTTTAACGGTCGAACCGCATAACAACATACGTTGTTCCCTTTGTCATCGCTATGTTACTTGCTCGAGATTCGATCGTCTGTATCTCAATACCTAGTTCAATCTCGTTACCGGCAAGTCTCTTTACTCGTTCCGTAAGGCAACATCACGTAACTAACTCATTAGTCACATTGCTTGCAAGGCTTATAGTGATGTGCATTACCGAGAGGGCCTAGAGATACCTCTCCGATACACGGAGTGACAAATCCTAATCTCGATCTATGCCAACTCAACAAACACCATCGGAGACACCTGTAGAGCATCTTTATAATCACCCAGTTACGTTGTGACGTTTCATAGAACACAAGGTGTTCCTTCGGTATTCGGGAGTTTCATAATCTCATAGTCAGAGGAACATTTATAAGTTATGAAGAAAGCAGTAGCAATGAAACTGAATGATCATTATGCTAAGCTAACAGATGGGTCTTTTCCATCACATCATTCTCTAATGATGTGATCCCGTTCATCAAATGACAACACATGTCCATGGCTAGGAAACTTAACCATCTTTGATTAACGAGCTAGTCAAGTAGAGGCATACTAGGGACAATCTGTTTCTCTATGTATTCATACATGTACTAAGTTTCCGGTTAATACAATTCTAGCATGAATAATAAACATTTATCATGATATAAGGAAATATAAATAACAAGTTTATTATTGCCTCTAGGGCATATTTCCTTCATTCTCCCACTTGCACTAGAGTCAATAATCTAGTTCACATCGTCATGTGATTTAACACCAATAGTTCACATCTTTATGTGATTAGTTCACATCTCCTTGTGACTAACACCCAAAGGGTTTACTAGAGTCAATAATCTAGTTCACAATGCTATGTGATTAACACCCAAAGAGTGATCATGTTTTGCTTGTGAAAGAAATTTAGTCAACGGGTCTGCCACATTTTGAGCCGTATGTATTTTACAAATTTTCTGTGTCTACAATGCTTTGCACGGAGCTACTCTAGCTAATTGCTCCCACTTTCGATATGTATCTAGATCAACACTTAGAGTCATCCAGATCGGTGTCAAAGCTTGCATCGATGTAACTCTTTACGACGAACTCTTTGTTACCTCGATAACCGAGAAACATTTCCTTATTCCACTAAGGATATTTTGACCGTTGTCTAGTGAACCACTCCTGGATCACTATTGTACCCTCTTGCCAAACTTATGGTGAGGTACACAATAGGTCTGGTACGGAGCATGGCATACTTTATAGAACCAATGACGGAGGCATAGGGAATGACTTTTCATTCTCTTTCTATTTTCTGCCGTGGTCGGGTTTTGTGTCTTTACTCAACTTCACACCTTGCAACATAGGTAAGAACTCCTTCTTTGACTTTTCCATTTTGAACTACTTCAAAATCTTGTCAACGTATATATTCATTGAAAATATATCAAGCGTCTTGATCTATCTCTATAGATCTTGATGCTCAATATGTAATAGCTTCATCGAGGTCTTTCTTTGAAAAACTCTTTTCAAACACTCCTTTATGATTTCTAGAAAATTCTAGATTATTTTCGATCAACAATATGCGATTCACATATACTTATCAGAAATGTTGTAGTGCTCCCACTCACTTTCTTGTAAATACATGATTCATTGCAAGTCTGTATAAAACCATATGCTTTGATCACTTTATCAAAGTATATATTCCAACTCCGAGATGCTTGCACCAGTCCATAGATGAATCGCTAGAGCTTGCACACTTGTTAGCACCTTTAGAACTGACAAAACCTTCTTGTTGCATCATATACAACTCTTCTTTAAGAAATCCATTAAGGAATGCAGTTTTGACATCCATTTTCCAGATTTCATAAAATATGGCAATTGCTAACATGATTCGGACAGACTTAAGCATCGCTACGAGTGAGAAAATCTCATCGGAGTCAACTTCTTGAACTTGTCGAAAACCTTTTGCGACAATTTGAGCTTTGTAGATAGTAACGCTACTATCAGTGTCCGTCTTCCTACTGAAAATACATTTATTATTAATGGCTCACCGATCAAAGGGCAAGTCAATCAAAGTCCATACTTTGTTCTAATACATGGATCTCATCTCAGATTTCATGTCTTCAAGCCATTTCGCGGAATCTGGGCTCATCATCGCTTCCTCATAGTTCGTAGGTTCGTCAAGGTCAAGTAACATGACCTCCAGAACATGATTACCGTACCACTCTGGTGAGGAACGTACTCTGGTTGACCTATGAGGTTCGGTAGTAACTTGATCTGAAGTTTCATAATCATCATCATTAACTTCCTCACTAATTGGTGTAGGAATCACTAGAAGTGATTTCTGTGATGAACTACTTTCCCATTCAGGAGAAGGTACAATTACCTCATCAAGTTCTACATTGCTCCCGATCACTTCTTTTGAGAGAAACTCCTTCTCTACAAAGGATCCATTCTTAGCAACGAATATCTTGCCTTCAGATTTGTGATAGAAGGTGTACCCAACAGTCTCCTTTGGGTATCCTATGAAGACACATTTCTCCGATTTGGGTTCGACCTTATCAGGTTGAAGTTTTTTCACATAAGCATCATAGCCCCAAACTTTAAGAAACGACAACTTGGGTTTCTTGCCAAACCACATTTCATAAGGTGTCGTCTCAACGGATTTTGATGGTGCCCTATTTAACGTGAATGCAGTTGTCTCTAATGTATAAGCCCAAAACGATAGTCATAAATCGGTAAGAGACATCATAGATTGCACCATATCTAATAAAGTACGGTTATGACGTTCGGACACACCATTACACTATGGTGTTCCAGGTGGCGTGAGTTGCGAAACTATTCTGCATTGTTTCAAATGAAGACCAAACTCGTAACTCAAATATTCTCCTCCACGATCAGATCGCAGAAACTTTATTTTCTTGTTACGATGATTTTCCACTTTACTCTAAAATTCTTTGAACTTTTCAAATGTTTCAGACTTATGTTTCATCAAGTAGATATACCCATATCTACTCAAATCATCTATGAGGATCAGAAAATAACGATACTCGCCCGAGCCTCAACACTCATCGAATTGCATACATTAGTATGTATTATTTCCAATAAGTCAGTTGCTTGCTCCATTGTTCCGGAGAACGGAGTTTTAGTCATCTTGCCCACGAGGCATAGTTCGCAAGCATCAAATGATTCATAATCAAGTGATTCCAAAAGCCCATCAGCATGGAGTTTCTTCATGCACTTTACACCAATATGACTTAAACGGCAGTGCCACATATAAGTTGCACTATCATTATTAACTTTGCATCTTTTGGCTTCAATATTATGAATATGTGTATTACTACGATCGAGATTCAATAAACCATTCACCTTGGGTGTATGACCTCAGAAGGTTTTATTCATGTAAACAGAATAACAATTATCCTTGACTTAAATGTATAATCGTATTGCAATAAACATGATCCAATCATATTATGCTTTACGCAAACACCAAATAGCATTTATTTTAGGTTCAACACTAATCCCGAAGGTAAAGGGAGTGTGCGATGGTGATGTTATCAACCTTCGAATCACTTCCAACTCACATCATCACCTCGCCCTTAACTAGTCTCTGTTTATTGTGCAACTCCTATTTCGAGTTACTACTCTTAGTAACTGAACCAGTATCAAATACTGAGGTGTTGTTATAAACACTGGTAAAGTACACATCAATAACATGTATATTAAATATATACTTTTGTTCACTTTGCCATCCTTCTTATCCGCCAAGTATCTAGGGCAGTTCCACTTCCAGTGACCATTTCCTTTGCAGTAGAAGCACTCAGTTCTAGGCTTGGGTCTAGCTTTGAGCTTCTTCATGGGAGTGGCAACTTGCTTGCCTTTCTTCTTTGAAGTTCCTCTTTCTTTCCCTTCGCCATTTTATTGAAACTAGTGGTCTTGTTAACCATCAACACTTGATGCTATTTCTTGAGTTCCACCTTCACCGATTTCAGCATCGCAAAGAGCTTGGGAATTATTTTTTGTCATCCCTTGCATATTATAGTTCATCACTAAGTTCTAGTAACTTGGTGATAGTGACTAGAGAACTTTATCAATTACTATCTTATCTTGAATATTAACTCCCACTTGATTCAAGCAATTGTAGTACCCAGACAATCTGAGCACATGCTCACTGGTTGAGCTATTCTCCTCCACCTTCTAGGCAAAGTACTGTCAGAGGTCTCATACCTCTCGACACGGGCATGAGTATGAAATACCAATTTCAACTCTTAGAACATCTTATATGTTCTGTGGCATTCAAAACATTTTTGAAGTCCCGGTTCTAAGCCGTAAAGCATGGTGCACTAAACTATTAAGTAGTCATCATACCGAGCTTTGTCAAACGTTCATAGCGTGTGCATCTGCTCCTGCAATAGGTCTGTCACCTAGAGGTGCATCAAGGACATAATTCTTCTGTGCAGCAATGAGGATAACCCCAGATCACGGACCCAGTCCGCATCATTTCTACTATCATTTTTCAACTTATTTTTCTCTAGGAACATATCAAAAAATAAACGGGGAGCTACATCGCAAGCTATTGATCTACAACATAGATATGAAAATACTATCAGGACTAAGTTCATGATAAATTAAAGTTAAATTAATCGTATTACTTAAGCTTAGATAGACATCCCTCTAGTTATTTAAATGATCACGTGATCCAAATCAACTAAACCATGTCCGATCATCACGTGAGATGGAGTAGTTTTCAATGGTGAACATCACTATGTTGATCATATCTACTATATGATTCATGCTCGACCTTTCGGTCTCCGGTGTTCCGAGGACATATCTGCATATGCTAGGCTCGTCAAGTTTAACCCGAATATTCCATGTGTGCAAAACTGGCTTGCACCCGTTGTATGTGAACGTAGAGCTTTTCACACCCGATCATCATGTGGTGTCTCGGCATGACGAACTGTCGCAACGGTGCATACTCAGGGAGAACACTTATACCTTGAAATTTAGTGAGAGATCATTTTATAATGCTACCGCCGAACTAAGCAAAATAAGATACATAAAGGATAAACATCACATGCAATCAAAATATGTGACATGATATGGCCATCATCATCTTGTGCCTTTGATCTCCATCTCCAAAACACCATCATGATCTCTATCGTCACCAGCATGACACCATGATCTCCATCATCTTGATCCCTATCAACGTGTCGTCACAAGGTTGTCTCACCAACTATTGCTTTTGCAAATATTGCTATCGCATAGCGATAAAGTAAAGCAATTATATGGCGCTTGCATCTTATGCAATAAAGAGACAACCATAAGGCTCCTGCCAGTTGCCGATAACTTTAACAAAACATGATCATCTCATGCAACAATTTATATCTCATCATGTCTTGACCGTATCACATCACAACATGCCCTGCAAAAACAAGTTAGACGTCCTCTACTTTGTTGTTGCAAGTTTTACGTGGCTGCTACGGGCTAAGCAAGAACCGTTCTTATCTACGCATCAAAAACCACAACGTGATATAGTGATTGTTTTTTGATCTTCAGAAAGAACCCTGTTCATTGAATCCGATTCAACTAAAGTTGGAGAAACAGACACCCACTAGCCACCTGTGTGCGAAGCACATCGGTAGAACCAGTCTCGCATAAACGTACGCGTAATGTCGGTCTGAGACGCTTCATCCAACAATACCGCCGAATCAAGAATCAACTAGTGATGGCAAGCAATATGTATATACCCATGCCCACAACTCCTTTGTGTTCTACTCATGCATATACCATCTATCATGGTGATGCATAGCAACGAGAGGGGAGAGTGTGTCTACATACCCTTGTAGACTGAAAGCGGAAGCGTTTTTATCAACACGGTTCATGTAGTCTTACACCCTCATGATCTGTCCCTGTCAAGTACCGAACATATGGCACCTCCACGTTCAGCACATGTTCAGCTCGATGACGTCCTCACCTTCTTGATCCAGCAAGAGGGGCGAAGTAGTAGATGAGATCCGACAACACGATGGTGTGATGACGGTGTTGGTGAAGAGCAATCTCCGCAGGGCTTTGCCTAAGCACTACGAAAACTATGACGGAGGATAAACAGGACGGGACGGGGTTGCCAGCACACGGCTTGGTGTTTCTTGATGTGTCTTGGGTGCTATCCCTACCCCTCTATTTATATGTTGAGCCTTGGGGTCGAAACTTGGAGTAAAAGCCTACACAAAGTCGGTTTCACCCGAAAGGCAAGAGTCCTTCTCGGACTCCAGGACCAGACACCAGGGATCCCGGCGTTACCCTGGCGTCTGGCGCCTGGACTCCGCAAAACTTCCTTTTGCTCTTTCCAAAAACCTTGTGGGCTTTCCCCTTTGGCCCAAATAAAGTGTTCTTGTACCCAAACATTTCGGGAAACATCCGGAACCCCTTCTGGTGAATTCCGGAACCATTCCGGAGACCAAACACTATTATCCCATATATCAATCTTTATCTCAGACCATTTTGGAGTTCCTTGTCATGTCTGTGATCTCATCCGGGACTCCAAACAACATTCGGTCACCAACATACATAACTCATATAGTACTATATCGTCAACAAACATTAAGTATGCGAACCCTACGGGTTCGAGAACTATGTAGACATGACCGAGACACCTCTCTGGTCAATAACCAATAGCGAAACTTGGATACCCATATTGGCTCCTACATATTCTACGAAGATCTTAATCGGTCGAACCACCTAACAACATACGTTGTTCCCTTTGTCATCAGTATGTTACTTGCTCGAGATTCAATCGTCGATATCTCAATACCTAGTTCAATCTCGTTACCTGCAAGTCTCTTTACTTGTTCCGTAATGTAACATCACGTAACTAACTCATTAGTCACATTGCTTGCAAGGCTTACAGTGATGTGCATTACCGAGAGGGCCCAGAGATACCTCTCCGATACACGGAGTGACAAATCCTAATCTCGATCTATGACAACTCTACAAACACCATCGGAGACACCTGTAGAGCATCTTTATAATCACCTAGTTACGTTGTGACATTTGATAGCACATAAGGTATTCCTCCGGTATTCGGGAGTTGCATAATCTCATAGTCATAGGAACATGTATAAGTTATGAAGAAAGCAGTAGCAATAAAACTGAACGATCATTATGCTAAGCTAGCGGATGGGTCTTGGCCATCACATCATTCTCTAATGATGTGATCCCGTTCATCAAATGACAACATATGTCCATGGCTAGGAAACTTAACCATCTTTGATTAACGAGCTAGTCAAGTAGAGGCATACTAGGGACACTCTGTTTGTCTATGTATTCACACATGTACTAAGTTTCCGGTTAATACAATTCTATCATGAATAATAAACATTTATCATGATATAAGGAAATATAAATAACAACTTTATTATTGCCTCTAGGGCATATTTCCTTCACAATAGCCCTCCGGTCCAATGGTTGCAAATGGTGAAAGAGATCTAGATGTAGGTTTTTAGCATCCAACATGTCCTCGTCGAAGGCTCGTTGAGCATGGTTGGCACCCTCACCGACCACCCAAGGGTTTCTCAAAAGTGGACCAAAATGTATCCAACTCCCTCCAAAAGTTAGTGGTGAAGGTCATCGGTCTCGACGCAGAGTACACGGAGCGTGCCACTGGGAAGATCCAACGCGCTGATATCATGATGTTGTTGTTTTACACTTGCTGAAACTGTTGCAAGATCCAAACTTGTCTTGATGGTTCCCTGTGACACCCCGATAGTTAAGCTACAGTAAACCCTTGCTAATCATGCCAGGTCATCATAATTAAACTTTTGCTAAACCTCACTTGTTTCAAACCGAGATAAAATTTAAATTCAAATAACAAGTCAAATTAGTATTTCTTTAAACTATCAACTAAAAATGTTCGATGAGTGGCAAATATTCACTAAGTAATGAACATGTTGGAACCAACCTCATTTGGTTTCCCTAATTGCCCCTGGAATTCATTTAGTGGAATAACAAGATTAAATAAGAGCATTTTAATTCAACTATAAATTAGAACAGTTCCAATTGGCCTCAAACTTTTCGCGCAACCTTATAGTGTTGGCTAGGAATTATGTGCAAAGTTTCAGAATTAACAAAATTCACTTGGCAACTAAAATAAATAGAAAAGTATAAATAAAAGGAAAAGAACAAATCCAAAAAAAGAGAGAAAAGAAAAGCCCCCCCAATGGCTCCGGCCCAGCAGGCCACCGGCCCAATGGGGCAAAGGGCCAACCAACCGGCCACTCCTCGCTCCCCATAACCCCCTGCCCCGAAACCCTAACTCCCCCCACACACACGACCGCACACTCCCCCCCCCCCACTCCCCACGTCTCCCTCTCGATCCCATCTGGATCGGGGAGGGGGCCCGACCCCGACGCCGCCCAGCTCAATCCCGTCGACACTCACCACCCTGCGCCCTCGTCGCCGGTGGCTCGGTCGCTGGCCCCCGCCCTCGTCCTCGTGCCCCGTCCCCTCTCCCTCGTGGCACACCTCGCTAAACCGGCCGCGACCGTGCCCTCGACGCCCGACGCCGCCTCGACCACGCCTCCCCTCCGGAACCACCATCTCATCGGAGCTGCCCCGCCGTCCTCTCCGTCGCGACCTCAACTCCTCCCCGAGCCCACTGCCCTTGACCCCACGATCGCCCGTGAGGCCCCGGGCCTCTCCTATCTGAAAGCACAAGTGCTCCCTGGGTGGTTTTGGTAATTAATGTCAACATATCTCTTGTTGGACTAACACTTTTACCTAGTATGTTTCAGATAAGTTCCACAATGGAGTGGCATGGACTAGAGGATGTGGAACCCCTTCAAGATGCTAAGGACAAAGGATTGGATCAAGCTTCAAGATCAAGACTCTACATTTTCTATTTTAGTGATCCAAGATCACATTGATTCTATAGGAAAAGCCAATACTATCAAGAGGGGATGAGGTGTTTCTTAATGGCTTGCTTGCTCAAAGTGCTTAGTGATATGCTTCAAAACCCTCAACTACCTTCCCACATCCACATATGACCTAAACCAAAAGTCAAACTCGGCCCCACCGATTCTATCTATCCGGCGCCATCGAGTTTGAAATGTCATAGCCACTGCCACAAACCCTAGGCAAATCAGTCTCACCGATAGGGATCTCGGTCTCACCGAGATGGGATTGTAATCTCTCTGTTTCCCTTCGTAACGTTTCGGTCTTACCGAGATGAGTGATCGGTCCCACCGAGATTGCAATGTAAACTCGTTGTTTCCCTTTTGTAACATTTCGGTCTCACTGAGATGAGCGAATCGTTCCCACCGAGTTTACCTGACCAACTCTCTGGTTAGCTTACTACCAAAATCGGTCCCACCGAGTTTGTGTAATCGGTCACACCGAGATTACGTTATGCCCTAACCCTAACCATATCGGTCCTATCGAGTTGCATCTCAGTCCCGCCGAAAATCCTAACGGTCACTAGGTTTGCTGAATCGTTCCGATCGAGTTTAACCATTCGGTCCCACCGAGTTTGGCAAATTGTGTGTAACGGATAGATTTTGTGTGGAGGCTATATATACCCCTCCACCCACTCTTCATTCGTGGAGAGAGCCACCAGAACATACCTACACTTCCAATACACATTTTCTGAGAGAGAACCACCTACACTTGTGTTGAGGTCAAGATATTCCATTCCAACCATATGAATCTTGATCTCTAGCCTTTCCCAAGTTGCTTTCCACTCAAATCTTCTTTCCACCAAATCCAAATCTTGTGAGAGAGAGTTGAGTGTTGGGGAGACTATCATTTGAAGCACAAGAGCAAGGATTTCATCATCAACACACCATTTGTTACTTCTTGGAGAGTGGTGTCTCCTAGATTGTCTAGGTGTCACTTGGGAGCCTCCAACAAGATTGTCGAGTTGAACCAAGGAGTTTGTAAGGGCAAGGAGATCGCCTACTTCGTGAAGATCTACCGCTAGTGAGGCAAGTCCTTCGTGGGCGATGACCGTGATGGAATAGACAAGGTTGCTTCTTCGTGGACCCTTCGTGGGTGGAGCCCTCCGTGGACTCGCGCAACCGTTACCCTCCGTGGGTTGAAGTCTCCATCAACGTGGATGTACGATAGCACCACCTATCGGAACCACGACAAAAACATCCGTGTCTCCAATTGCGTTTGAATACTCCAAACCCTTCTCTTTACATTCTTGCAAGTTGCATGCTTTACTTTCCGCTGCTCATATACTCATTGCATGCTTGCTTGATATGTATTGTGTTTGTTAAACTTGTGCTTAAACTCCACTTAAACTTAAGAATATTAAAAACTGCAACTTTTGGCACTTAGTGTCTAATCACCCCCCCTCTAGACACCTCTTCTCGATCCTTTCAATTGGTATCAGAGCTTTGGTCTCCATTGCCTTGGTTTAAACACCATTGGAGGAAGATGGATGTGTCTACTTTGGGGAGTCTTAGACATAGAGTGCCTATTCTTGATGGAGAGTATTTTCATGAGTGGAAAAATGAAATGCTTGAGATTTTCAATGAATATCATTTGAACAAGTACATTACTAGCCCTTGTGCACCTCATGTTGATCCTTTGCACCCTACCCTAGATGAAGATATTGACATGATTCGCAATCTTAGAACTGTTGAGCTCATCATTAGAGGCTTGCCTAGAAACTTGATTAGATGTTTGCCTACTCTCAAGTGTGCCTACACCATATGGAGATTTCTTGAGGAACGATTTCCAGATTATTCCTTGAAAAATTTAGACGAAATTCTCCATAAGTCTATTGCCTTGAGTAAGATGAACTCTAGTGATCCTAGCTTTGGTGATTGTCTATTTGAGCTTACCAATCTCATGCGTGCTAAAGGAAATGTTGGAATCATTAGCGATATCATATCCGAAGCTATTAGAATTCATAAAGGTAACCATTGTGATGATCATTTATCTAATGAATTACCCTCTCTAGGAATTGATCAATCACAAGATGATGTTGAACATGGATACTATGATGAAGATGATGATAGTGACTATGATCTTGATGATGCAATGAGGCATTTTGGTCTTATGGCAAATCTTCGCGGCTACATGGCTGGAGGAAAGGAATGGGTCCTTGATAGTGGATGTACTGATCATATGACCGGAGATAAAGATATGTTCCGTGAGCTTGCTGAAAACGACGGCCCTCGAAAATATGTCACTTTTGGTGATAATTCAAAGGGTAAGGTGGTTGGCCTTGGTAAGGTGGCCATCTCACATGATAGCTCCATACAAAATGTCATGCTCGTTGAATCCCTTGGATACAATTTACTTTCAGTTTCTAGACTTGCGGATTTCGGTTTCAATGTCTTATTCACTGAAGTAGATTGCCAAGTGTTTCGTAGAGACAATCATAAAATGGTCTTTACCGGTATACGTAGAGGAGATCTTTACATTGTTGATTTCACTAAAAAGGCTCAACCTAGAACTTGCTTAATTACCAAATCTTCTAAAGGCTGGTTGTGGCATAGAAGACTAGGTCATGTTGGTATGCGAAATCTTGATAAGCTTATTAAAGGTGATCATATCCTTGGAATAAAAGATGTCATATTTGACAAGGATAGACTTTGTAGTGCTTGTCAAGCAGGGAAACAAGTTGGAGGAAGTCACCGCGCGAAGAACATCATGACCACAAGAAGACCACTCGAGCTACTTCACATGGATCTCTTTGGTCCAAATGCCTACAAGAGTCTCGGTGGTAACTCATTTGGTCTAGTCATAGTTGATGATTTTTCAAGATTTACGTGGGTGTTCTTTCTTGATGACAAATCGCAGGTCCAAAAGATCTTCAAAAACTTCGCTAGGAAGGCCCAAAATCAGTTTGACGTGAAGATCAAGAAGGTTCGGAGCGACAACAGAACGGAGTTCAAGAACGCAAATGTGGACACCTTTCTTGACGAAGAAGGGATTTCACACGAGTTCTCGGCTACGTACACACCTCAACAAAATGGAGTTGTTGAGAGGAAGAACCGGACTCTTATCGAGATGGCAAGAACGATGCTTGATGAGTACAAAACGCCAAAGCACTTTTGGGCGGAAGCGTTGAGACAGCTTGTCATGCAACAAATCGCTTGTATCTTCACAAGCTACTCGGCAAGACGGCATACGAGCTCCTCACCGGTAACAAACCCCAAGTTGGATACTTTCGAGTATTCGGCTCAAAGTGCTACATTCTTGATAAGCATCGTCGTTCTAAATTTGCTCCTAAATCTCATGAAGGTTTCCTACTTGGTTATGGCTCAAACTCTCACACTTACCGTGTCTACAACAATTTCACCCGAAAGGTTGAAGAGACGGTAGATGTGAAGTTTGATGAATCTAACGGCTCGCAAGTAGAGCAATTGCCAATTGATGTAGGAGACAAAGACCCTTCGGAAGCAATTCAAGACTTGTCCATTGGCAAGATTCGTCCAACGGAAGTGAAGGAGAGTACCTCGTCCGTCCAAGTGGAAGCTTCTACCTCACGACAAGGTGAACCAAGAGTTGATACGGAAGCATCCACAAGTGGGACACGCCAAGATGAAGAAAACGAGGAAGCGCACCAAGATGAACATCAACAACCTCCTTCTCCACCACGACAAGAGAACGACAACGTCAACAATGAAGAAGGCCAAGAAGAAGAACAAGATGAAGAGGATGTTCCACCCCGACCCAAGCAAAAGCTTTCACGAGTTCGAGCAAGAATTGCCAAAGGATCATCCCGTCGAGCAAATCTACAATGATATCCAAACCGGGAGAATCACTCGCTCTAAAACTCGTTTAGCTAACTTTTGTGAACATTACTCATTCATCTCTAGCATTGAACCTATGAAGGTTGAAGAAGCATTGGAGGATCCGGACTGGATAAACGCTATGCATGAAGAGCTACACAACTTTGAGAGAAATCAAGTGTGGACATTGGTCGAGAAGCCCGACAACAACCACAACATCATTGGTACCAAATGGGTGTTTCGCAACAAGCAAGATGAAGATGGACAAGTGGTTCGCAACAAAGCACGTCTCGTCGCCCAAGGCTACACACAAGTTGAAGGTATGGACTATGGTGAGACATATGCTCCCGTTGCTAGACTTGAGTCCATTCGCATCTTACTTGCTTATGCTAATCACCATGATATCACCTTGTACCAAATGGACATTAAAAGTGCTTTTCTAAATGGCAAAATTGAGGAGGAAGTTTATGTTAAGCAACCTCCCGGCTTCGTCAATCCTAAGAAACCTAATCATGTTTACAAACTTCACAAAGCCCTTTATGGTCTTAAACAAGCTCCTAGAGCATGGTATAAATGCTTGACCAAGTTCCTTATTGAAAAAGGCTTTGAAATTGGTAAAATTGATTCTACTCTTTTTACTAAAAGGGTTAATGGAGAACTATTTGTGTGCCAAATTTATGTTGATGATATCATATTTGGTTCAACTAACCCTCATTTTAGTGAGAAGTTTGGAAAGCTAATGTCGGAGAAGTTTGAGATGTCTATGATGAGTGAACTCAAATTCTTTCTCGGTTTGCAAATCAAGCAAACTAAGGAAGGTACCTTTGTCTCTCAAACGAAGTACACCAAGGACTTATTCAAGAAGTTCAATATGCAAGAATGCAAAGGTATGACTACACCCATGCCTACTAGTGGACATCTTGATTTGACCAAAGATGGTGAACCGGTTGATCAAAAGGTTTATCGCTCTATGATTGGTTCATTGTTATATCTATGTGCCTCTCGTCCCGATATTATGCTAAGTGTGTGCATGTGTGCACGATATCAAGCTGCTCCTAAAGAGTGTCATCTTAAGGCTGTGAAAAGGATAGTGAGATACCTAATCCATACACCAAATTTTGGCATTTGGTATCCTAAGAGGTCCTCTTTTGATCTTGTTGGCTACTCCGATTCGGACTATGCCGGAGACAAGGTTGATAGAAAATCCACTTCGGGTACTTGTCAATTCCTTGGTAGATCTCTTGTGTCTTGGTCTTCCAAGAAACAAAACTCGGTATCCTTATCCACCGCCGAAGCGGAATACATTGCCGCTGGTTCATGTTGTGCTCAATTACTTTGGATGACCCAAACTCTTAAAGATTATGGGATATATGTGAAACATGTTCCATTGCTATGTGACAATGAAAGTGCTATTAAGATTGCTCACAATCCCGTGCAACATTCTCGAACTAAGCATATTGAAGTTCGTCATCATTTCATTCGAGATCATGTTGCAAAAGGGGACATTAACCTTAAGCATGTTCGCACCGATAAGCAATTGGCGGATATATTCACTAAACCACTTGATGAGAAAGTGTTTTGCAGGTTGAGAGGTGAATTGAACATCATTGATGCTTCAAACTTGGAGTAGGAACTCCATTTGATACATGCGGGGCATGAGCCTATGACTAATCCTCGATATTTCTCTTATGATGCTATTCATATGTCTTGGATATATTTGTACCTTGCATGTTATCTAACCCGTGTAGGTACTTGGTTGAATCTAAATCTATGAGATTGCAACTCACTCACATCTTGAGCAATCTCTACATCACCAAGTCTCTACACAATGGTGGTTGAAGACAAGGAAGCACGAAACCATTCAAACATATCCTTTGGCAAATTCTATGTTGAGTCTCATGATTGTCATTTTGGATACACAAGTGCTCTTCCTTGCAAAGCTAACCCATGTAGGTAGATGAACTCAAACTCCAAGTGGTGCTCCCAACCCTTGATGAACTACATCAACCTTGAGCAACCCACACAAGTTCAACTACATGAGCAAGATCAACACCACCACCCAAGGTATGTTATTCCATCTTAGAGAAGCTTTACTCCAAGTCATGAGTTAAAGCAACTCGACAAGATGTGAATACATCAAAAGGCTTAAACGAAAAATGGTAACCCCATTTTGAGCTTAAATGATGAGTATGACCTATGATCAAGTGCTCTCACTTGACTCCTAAGTCAATATACTCTAACATAGGTGACTTTGTCGCCGACCATCTCTAGATGAAGTTCTCGTGTGTCTCTCCGTGCTTTTGTCTCTTGCATATTTGTTTCCCCTTTCAAACTTCATCTAGAACTTTTAGTTTCTTTTCTTTCCTTTTTGTTCTGCATTTTCTGCATCAAATTCATTGCAAATCTTTCAGTAAATTCCTTGCATATCCTTGTGAGATCTTACTTGTCTAATGAGCTAAGGTGACAAGTGGTTTCACTCTAATGAACTCGGTCACACCGGTTTGTTCTCTTCGGCCCAACCGAAATCTTTCGGTGCAACCGAAGCACACAACTCGGAGTCACCGATTCCACCACAGGAAAACCAACTTGCCACTTATTCCTGATTTCTGTTTGCTCCAGCTCCACTCAATGATTCTTGTCCTCTACCAGCATCATATTAGACATGCTGCTTTGCTCTGTGACTCGAGGACCAACCCATTTGTATCACATGTCCAGAAGAGCCCTTCTTGGAAATTGATGTCAAAGGGGGAGAGAGAGATCACATCAAAGCTTAATCCTTCCTATAGGGGGAGAAAGAGAGAATACTCAGGGGGAGAGAGTTTCTCAACTAGGAGAAAGTAATATCATCAAAGACCCCAGATGCTTGGTGTTCAAGAGGAGAGATGTCACATGTCTTTAAGAGGGGAAAGACATGTTTGGTTGCTTGCTTTAGCTCAAGCTCTGTTGTTTCCTTTTTGTTGCTCTGATTTTCTGTTCCCTATCTTCTCCCAATATCCCATGCAGATTCAGGGGGAGCAAGACATCTAAGGGAAGGAAATCTCTGATTTTATTGCATATCTTTACCTTTGGGGACATGTCTATATCCAATGTGGTACTTAGTACTCACTCTACATGTCATCCCAGTCTTGGTTCTCTTGTGGTTTCTCTTGCTTGCTCTGGTCAGTAGGTGTATCTGTGTTATTTAACCTTGTTTGCGCAGGTTCATCCCATCCTAAGCCAACTCAAGACCACAAGGTAAGTATATGCATCACAGTCATGTGAATGAGAAGTTCTTGCTGATGTACATACTGTTTGCAACAAGGACTCATGAGCATGAAGGTACATTTCTCACATTCACATCATTTTCTCTGATGCATATAGCCAAGATACATGTAACACATTGCTTACTATCTCATATTTACGGATTCACATGCTCCTATATTCAATATTCACATGATTGCATACATGTAGGGGGAGCCTATGCATGTTACATGTCTTTCCAAAGCTTTACTTGCTATTCTCTATATCTTTATCTAAAGCTTTGATGTATGTTGTCATGAATTAACAAAAAGGGGGAGATTGAAAGCACAAGTGCTCCCTGGGTGGTTTTGGTAATTAATGTCAACATATCTCTTGTTGGACTAACACTTTTACCTAGTATGTTTTAGATAAGTTCAACAATGGAGTGGCATGAACTAGAGGATGTGGAACCCCTTCAAGATGCTAAGGACAAAGGATTGGCTCAAGCTTCAAGATCAAGACTCTACATTTTCTATTTTAGTGATCCAAGATCACATTGAGTCTATAGGAAAAGCCAATACTATCAAGAGGGGACGAGGTGTTGCTTAATGGCTTGCTTGCTCAAAGTGCTTAGTGATATGCTCCAAAACCCTCAACTACCTTCCCACCTCCACATATGACCTAAACCAAAAGTCAAACTCGGCCCCACCGATTCTATCTATCCGGTGCCACCGAGTTTCAAATGTCATAGCCACTGCCACAAACCCTAGGCAAATCAGTCTCACCGATAGGGATCTCGGTCTCACTGAGATGGGATTGTAATCTCTCTGTTTCCCTTCGTAACATTTCGGTCTTACCAAGATGAGCGATCGGTCCCACCGAGATTGCAATGTAAACTCTCTGTTTCCCTTTGGTAACATTTCGGTCTCACCGAGATGAGCGAATCGTTCCCAACGAGTTTACCTGACCAACTCTCTGGTTAGCTTACTACCAAAATCGGTCCCACCGAGTTTGTGTAATCGGTCACACTGAGATTACGTTATGCCCTAACCCTAACCATATCGGTCCTACCGAGTTCCATCTCAGTCCCACCGAAAATCCTAAGGGTCACTAGGTTTGCTGAATCGGTCCGACTGAGTTTAACCATTCGGTCCCACCGAGTTTGGCAAATTGTGTGTAACGGTTAGATTTTGTGTGGAGGCTATATATACCCCTCCACCCACTCTTCATTCGTGGAGAGAGCCATTAGAACATACCTACACTTCCAATACACATTTTCTGAGAGAGAGAACCACCTACACTTGTGTTGAGGTCAAGATATTCCATTCCAACCATATGAATCTTGATCTCTAGCCTTTCCCAAGTTGCTTTACACTCAAATCTTCTTTCCACCACATCCAAATCCTATGAGAGAGAGTTGAGTGTTGGGGAGACTATCATTTGAAGCACAAGAGCAAGGAGTTCATCATCAACACACCATTTGTTACTTCTTGGAGAGTGGTGTCTCCTAGATTGGCTAGGTGTCACTTGGGAGCCTCCAACAAGATTGTGGAGTTGAACCAAGGAGTTTGTAAGGGCAAAGAGATTGCCTACTTCGTGAAGATCTACCGCTAGTGAGGTAAGTCCTTCGTGGGCGACGGCTGTGATGGAATAGACTAGGTTGCTTCTTCGTGGACCCTTCGTGGGTGGATCCCTCCGTGGACTCGCGCAACCGTTACCCTCCGTGGGTTGAAGTCTCCATCAGCGTGGATGTACGATAGCACCACCTATCGGAACCACGACAAAAACATCCGTGTCTCCAATTGCGTTTGAATACTCCAAACCATTCTCTTTACATTCTTGCAAGTTGCACGCTTTACTTTTCTGCTGCTCATATACTCATTGCATTCTTTCTTGATATGTATTGTGTTTGTTAAACTTGTGCCTAAACTCCACTTAAACTTAAGAATATTAAAAACTGCAACTTTTGGCACTTAGTGTCTAATCACCCCCCCTCTAGACAACTCTTCTCGATCCTTTCACTCTCCCCTATCCCCATATGCACGCACACACGCCGACCGACCTTGCCCGTGAGCTCCTCCCCCTCTCTCTTCCTCTGTCTGTGACCGTGCCGGACCACCACCCCTTACGCGCGCTAGCCGCGCTCACTGCGGCCCCGCCCCGCCCGGCGTGTCATCGCACGCGCCCGCCTCCGTGCTCGTGCACACACTCGCTCATGCGCCGCGCCTGCCCGCATGGCCCCGCCGCCGCCTCCACACTGCTCACTGCCGACCCCCCCCCCCCCCCGCGTCCCTCGCTCGCTGCCGAGGCCTCCGCCCGGGACCGTGCCGGCTCCGCTCCGGCCACCCCACTTGACGCGCTCCGCCGTCCTCCCCGACCGCGGCCTCTGCCCGCGACCGCACGCACCGCTCCATCCCATGGCCGTGCCCCCGACACGTCAGCGCATCGCCGCCCTGCGCGCTCGCCGCACATCGCCCATGGCCGCGTCCCTCGCGCCCGACCACAACCCCGCGCGGCTCGCCGCCGCTCTCTGACGCGACCACCGCTGCCGCTGCCGCAGCGCTCCGCTCGCCGGCCCGCTGCTCTGTTGCTGCCGCCGACCGCGGCCTTGCTCCGTCGCCTGCCCGTCGCCTCGGGCCGGCCTCGACGGGCGCTTCGCCCACTGCCCGCATGCCCGTTCGGGCCATGCCCGATAGGCCCCCTGGGGGCAATGACACGTGGGCCCGCCCAAGAACGAATTAAAGAAAAGGATAAAAAATAAAATAATAATAATAATTAGAATAATTAATTAATTAATTAATTTAATTAATCCTAATTAACTAATCTAATTAACTAGTTAGTTTAATTAAACAGTAATTAGATTAGTTTAACCCTAATTAGACTAAACAGTCAATGACGAACCGGACCCACATGTCATGTTGACCAGGTCAACTGCTGACTTCATGATGACGTCAGCAAACACTGTTCTGGATAATGTTGATTTAAATAATTAAATAAATCCTAAAATTGATTTGAATCTTTTAAAATTAAAATAAAATAAACCGTAGCTCGGATGGAAAACCTTCGTACATGAAAGTTGCTCAGAACGACGAGACGAATCCGGATACGTAGCCCGTTCGTCCTCCACACATCCCTAGCACAGAGAACACATAACTTTCCCCCTCCGGTTCATCTGTCCGAAAACACGAAACACCGGGAATACTTTCTCGGATGTTTCCCCCCTTCGCCACTATCACCTAGTACCGCGTTACAACACGTCTAGCTCTGCCTGTTGTCCTGTTATGCACTTGCTTGCTATGTATTTACTGTCCCCCCCCCTCTTCTCTTCGGTAGATCCCGTGACGATGCCGATGCCCCTGTGGTCGACTACGGTGTTGACGACCCCTCTCTCTTGCCAGAGCAACCAGGCAAGCCTCCCCTTTGATCACCAGATATCGCCTATTCTTCTCTCTACTGCTTGCATTAGAGTAGTGTAGCATGTTACTCCTTTCCGTTAATCCTATTCTGATGCATAGCATGTCATTGTTGCTCCAACTGTTGATACCTTACTTGCAATCCTAATGCTTAGTATAGGATGCTAGTTTATCATCAGTGGCCCTACATTCTTGTCCGTCTGCCATGCTATACTATCAGGCCGTGACCACTTGGGAGGTGATCACGGGTATATACTATATACTTTATACATGATACATGGGATGACTAAAGTCGGGTTGGCTCGAGGAGTACCCGCGGTTGATTCACGAATTGGGGGCTGGAAGGACATACTTTCCCGATGGCCCTCTGTGTGGATCTTTGTGGTGAAGCGACAGGGCGGGTTGAGACCACCTAGGAGACAGGTGGGCCTGGCCCTGCTCGGCGTTCGCAGTTATTTCGAGATAACATGTTTAACGAGATCTTGGTATTTGATCCAAGTCTGGCCACTGGACTATACGCACTAACCATCTACACGAGGACAGTTATGGGCATTCGACGTCGTAGTATCACCCGAAGCCTTCGTGACGTCAGCGACTGAGCGGCGCGCGCCGGGTTGGACTGGAAGGCCTGCTCTTGTATAAGGGAGGCTAGGTCTGCTCACCGGTCGCGTACGCAACATGCAGGTGTGCAATGGGAGATGGGACCAGACCCTTGCGCCATAGGATTTAGACTGGCGTGCTGACCTCTCTGTTGTGCCTAGGTAGGGCTGCGACGTGTTGATCTTCTGAGGCCGGGCATGACCCAGAAAAGTGTGTTCGGACAAAGGGGATCGAGCGTGTTGGGAAATGTGGTGCACCCCTACAGGGAAGTTAATCTATTCGAATAGCCGTGATCTTCAATAACAGGACGACTTGGAGTTGTACCTTGACCTTATGACAACTAGAACCGGTTACTTAATAAAACACACCCTTCCAAGTGCCAGATACAACCCGGTGATCGCTCTCTAACAGGGCGACGAGGAGAGGATCGCCGGGTAGGATTATGCTACACGATGCTACTTGGTGAACTTACCATCTACTCTCTTCTACATGCTGCAAGATGGAGGTGGCCAGAAGCGTAGTCTATGATAGGACTAGTTATCCCCCTCTTATTCCGGCATTCTTCAGTTCAGTCCACATATGATACCCTTATTCCATTTGATACCAATGCATACATATGTAGTGTAACTCCTTGCTTGCTAGTACTTTGGATGAGTACTCACGGTTGCTTTGCTCCCCCCTTTTCCCTTTCTATATGTCACACCCTAGCTAGTTCAAGCATTAGAGTGTGCATCATGCTTAAATTCCTCTTAAATTTGAAATGGGGATGGCAGAACCCCCAACACCCCCCTGGAACAACTAGGGTTTACTAAACACCTTTTTCAATGAACCTGAAATGCCCTTCTAAAAAGCCCACCCTTTTTGTTTTGGGTTAAAACCCCTGACAAAAATGGTGCACATTTTTCTAGGACATCTTAAGGTCATTGGATTAATCCTTATAGTATTTGCATTTGGGCATTTAAATGCTATAAAATATTTTAAATGCTCAAATAATCATAAACTAAAATGTTTGCTGCTGGTTATATTCTAAGAAGTAGCCATGATTAATTTTATGATTTATGGAAATGCCCTGGCATTTTTAATAAAGCCCTGAAGCTACAGAAATAATAGAATAAATAAAAAACAGAAAGAAAGAGAGAGAGAGAGGAACTTACCTAGCGCAGCCCACCTAACTCACCAGCCGGCCCACCTGGCGGCCTAGCACTGTGCTAGCCCACGCCAGCCAGCTGCTTCTTCCCCGCCAGGCAGGCAGGGAGGTGACGCCGGTTTGCCCGAGCTCGCCACGGCGCCACCTGCTTGCCACCCGCGCCCCTGGACGCCTCCACGTCGCGCACCGAAGCCCCTGGACACGCCATTCTCCCCCATATCTCTCTCCCTCGTCATTCCCCACCATGGACGACGCCCCTGTCGCCGCACCGTCATCGTAGCCACGCCCTTCGTCGTCCTCGCGCCGCGCCATCGTGTCCACGAGCTCCGCCGTTGTCGATTACATCGAGTAGGCCGAGCCTCGAGCGCTCGCTCGCCCCGGATATGCTGCACCGAGCTCGTCCTCAACTCTGGCCACCGGAGATCCCCTTCGCCGTCCCCGCCGCATCAGCTCATCCCCGACCTCGCTGACTGCCTCGACGAGACCCCCGTGAGCTCAGCCACCTCCCCACCCTCTCTGTTCTCTCTCTCGAGCTCCGTAGCGACTGCACATAGATCACCCGCACGCACCGCCGTGGAGCTCGTCGCCGACGAGGCTCCGGCCACCCAATGGCCGCGCCACCCTGTCCACTAGTCCTACCGCACCCCCAGGAGCTCAACACACCAAACCACGCGCCTCTCCGTGCCCCTAGCGACTAGCTCGACCTCACCCGAGCTCCGGCCGCCGCCAAACTCGTCGCCGGCGACGTTTCCGGCCACCCCCAGCTCCACCCACTGCCACCACTTGACGCGGCTTCCTCCCCACATCAGGTAGATGATCTCTGCCGTCCTTTTGGTCGCCGTAGTGCAAATCCCGCGCTGCTCCGCCGCGTCTGGCCCCGCCGGCGGCTAAACGCCGGCGAGTTGACCCTGTTTGACCCCGTGTGGGCCCAGGTTGACCCCCCTGAGTCTATGACAGGTGAGGCCAGCCTGCTAATTAGTTTAGGATTAGTTTTAACTAATTTTAATTAGTTTAGTCACTGACATGTGGGCCCAGGCCCCACCAATAGTTAATTAGTGTTAATTTTATCCTGTTAATTAGCTGAGTCACTGACAGACAGGGCCCACCAGTCAGGTTTGACCTGGCCGGCCCAGTTGACCCGCTGACGTCACACCTATGTCATGTTGGCGCATTAATTCAATTACTGGATTTATTCTTTAATAGGAAATTCCAGAAAATAGCCAAAACTTCTAAAAATCATAGAAAATCAACCATAGCTCCAAATGCAAAGATTTATATATGAAAAATGATCAGAAAAATTCAATCTATCCATCTGTAATGGTTTCATGCATGGCAAAACAAGATAACCTTGCTGTTTAAGCAAAATAAGATAATGCACTAATAAGGCTAAGTTAAATGAACTATCTTTTGAATCTTTGATTCAAATGAGTTCATTCCTTTCTGTTTTAGCTTGCATTAGGCCAAGACACATTCACTTTGCCATGCAATAGCATGCATCATATTGTTGCATATTGTCATGTGTTGATTATGTTTCGGTGTGTCCTTCGTGGTAGGTTCTGCCTCTAAGGATAACCCCGAGTATCCGTCTGAAGGGCAGTACCCTACTACCACTACAACAGGCAAGTAACCCATTGATCATTCTGATACAAACCCATGTTCTCGCTTCTGCTCTTGTTTACTGCATTAAGACAACGCGATTCAAACTGCTGTGTGCTACGGTAGTTGAACCCTTATCCTCTGCATGACCTGTCATTGCCACAGTAACTAGATGAAACCCACTAGCATGTGTAGGAGTTGATTGAGCCATGTATGTGATTCCTACCTTGCTATGCCTGCTATGCTTAGAGTTGTGTCAGGTCTGGTTCATCTGGGTGATGGGCTAGAGTGAAATGATTATGTCGGTAATGTGAGGGATGGGTTGAACATGTTTTTGTAAAGGTATCGATGAGAGGCCATGTAGGAGTACATGGTGGGTTGTTTCATTGAGGCCATCCATAAGAACTAAGATCTGTATGAGTGATTTAAGATTCAGCAACTACCACACATTGGGCCCTGAAATATGACCCCGCTCGACTTACTGACCCCTCTCGCCCTCTGTCCAGGAGTTGCAACTAGTTTCTGGTGTTTGTAGGTTATGTGTTGGCGGCCGTGCGTAGCGCTGACCCTTGGGGTGGGCTATGATGCGGTAGATACACTGTGGTCGGGTATGTCGGGCGCCCGTTTGGCATCTCGGGACCCTGTACACATCGTTTGGGGTCATTGAGGACACCCCGGCCGGATGTCCTTGCGGATGGAACCTGAATAGGCGATAAACCTAGACTAGAGACTCGTGCGGTTAGCCAGGTCGTGGTCTACACCCACGTTGGTTTTCGCTTGAAGTCTGCCGAGCACTTGTCGTGTGAAGACGCTAAGTGGTGGAAACATGTGTGATGAGGTACACCCCTGGAGGGTATAAAACTATTCGAATAGCCATGTCCGCGGTAAAGAACTACTTGGTTGCCTATACAGTTCATAGACAAGTTAATGGATACTACTAAAAGACTCAAGATAAGTGTGAGTACCGAGGATGGCCCTCTCATAGGATGACGAGCGAGGATCCCCGGTGGAGTAATGTGTTGGTGAGTAGTGGACTCGTGTGCAAAAACTATTTTACTAGTGGAGTTCCGTAGGATAGCTTAGCCAAGAGTCAAAGCTGGCTTGCTGCAATAACCCCACCACCTTCTTGAGAATGAGCATCTACAGTAGGTTCTGATGTAAGACTTGCTGAGTACCTTTGTACTCATGTTTGCTTAATTACTATTTTCAGACGACAACACCGCCCCCTCCGATGGGTTCTACGTAGACCTTGATGTCGACGAGTGACTAGCCACCCAGGTGGTGTCCTGGCCATGGAGGGCCCTATGTAGATAGACAGGCTTCGAGGAGCCTTCTTTCTTTCTAGTGTCTGTACTCAGACTAGTTGCTTCCGCATGTGCTTGTATGATTGTATGACTTGAGTGTTGGGTCATGTGACCCCTACCTGTATGAACATGTTATGTATGGCTCTCTGGAGCCTCTAAATAAAGTACTTGAGTTGTAGAGTTTTATTGTGATGCCATGTTGTATGTACTCATATCGGGCATATTGTGTGTATGATTGAAATGCTTGGTAAGAGTGGGATCCGACAATCTAGTTGCTTATCCTTGGCAGCCTTTCTTATGGGGAAATGTAGTCTAGTGTTCCTCGAGCCATAGTAGTCCGCTACAGCCTGGTTCACCGGAGTCCTGCTAGCCCAGCACTACTGCTCAGGACACTTGACTGGCCAGCATGTGTTTCACTTCGTTCCTATGTCTGTCCCTTCAGGAAAATGTCACACGGTGACATCCGGAGTCCTGCCTAGCCTGCTACAGCCCGGGTTCCCCGGAGTCCTGTTAGCCCAGTGCTACAGCCCGGATTCACTCGCTGATGACCGACATGCTCGATATGATTCATGTATGCCTGTCTCCATAGGTCTGCGCCACTTTGGGTTCACAACTAGCCATGTCGGCCCGGGTTCCCTGTCATATGGATGCTAGCGACACTATCATATACGTGAGCCAAAAGGCGCAAACGGTCCCGGGCCATGGTAAGGCGACACCCATGGGGATACCGTGCGTGAGGCCGCAATGTGATATGAGGTGTTACCGGCTAGATCGATGTGGCTTCGAATCGGGGTCCTGACATGACATAAAAATAATACTTCAAGCATACTAATAAAAGCAATCATGTCTTCCCAAAATAACATGTGACTTGGAATCGGGGTCCTGTCACTATACCCGATTGCTGCGACCAGACGTTGGAGCCCAGGAGCCAGACGCCACCGTGATGACTACTACGTGCAGCCCGCTGACGATGACCAGGAGTAGTTTAGGAGGATCCCAGGCAGGAGGCATGCGCCTCTTTCGATCTGTATCCCAGTTTGTGCTAGCCTTCTTAAGGCAAACTTGTTTAACTTATGCATGTACTCAGATATTGTTGCTTCCGCTGACTCGTCTATGATCGGGCTCTTGTATTCGAGCCCTCGAGGCCCCTGGCTTGTAATATGATGCTTGTATGACTTATTTTAATTGTAGAGTTGTGTTGTGATATATTCCCGTGAGTCCCTGATCTTGATCGTACACGTTTGCGTGTATGATTAGTGTACTATTGAAATCGGGGGCGTCACAAGTTGGTATCAGAGCCGACTGCCTGTAGGAATCCCCCTTCCACACTCCTTGGCCGAAGTCGAGTCTAGACATTACAAAAACTTTTACTTACATGGCTGTGCGGCTTACGGGCCCACGTCTCCATTGGGTGGTATTAGGATCTTTTACTCCTCGTCTATAATCTGGGACTCTGATCTCTCTTCTATTCGGGTTAAATGATTTTGCTAAAATCTAACTTTAGGTTCTCGAAAATACTTCCTCCCGGAGAGCCTTTCAGGCCAGATGATCACCTGCTGCACCAGAAGATTCAGAAGACACTCTCTGATGCTTTCTCGAGACCCTTGTGCCCTTCGCCGTTGCGATCCCTACCAACGATAAATCTTTATGGATGACTATATACTTTTGTCGTTCATACCTTCCTCCCCAGTTGCCCTTGTTATTACAAGGTGCCCTCAAATACTCTCTGATGTTCCAAGCATCCTTTAGGCTTAGTACCCCGCAGTTCCTTGTCGCATGAGTATCCCTACGAACAATTCCTCACCCTTATCGACGAACTGTTCATTACTAGTTGATCATATGATCCACAAGGTACATTGATATACTATCCAGTCTTCCGGTAATTCTTTGCCAGCTGTTGCTGTGCAAATACTTGTCTTCTTGCATT
The DNA here is from genome assembly GCF_018294505.1 of Triticum aestivum. Classification (NCBI taxonomy): domain Eukaryota; kingdom Viridiplantae; phylum Streptophyta; class Magnoliopsida; order Poales; family Poaceae; genus Triticum; species Triticum aestivum. The sequence continues at coordinate 398,564,536 of NC_057812.1, read as the reverse complement.
ATGGTTGCGTTCCATATGTCTAGCAATATTCATTAGTATCCCTTGTCACTATCATTCTTGAGTCCATTGATTCAATAAGTTGTGAATGTTCACAATCATCAGTCGAATCCTAGGATTATCCTTTCGGCTCAGATGTCATTTGGATAGGATCTGGTTCTTAACCAATCAATGCCTTGATCAGTTGTGCTTTTAAGTTTATTGAACTTATTCATTTTCGATCAGAACGATTTCTTCTGATCCCTTGATTTGGAAATCAAAAAAATATGTGCATTAAGTTTTGAATTAGTTAGTTCTTTCTATAATCTGATGCCTTGGCATTCCTTCCTCCTCTGATTGAGTTCCGATACTCACATCAGCCCCGTTGTGGACCACCATACCCATTGCTGGGTTATTATCCAACAATGTCCTTGACGACCTAAATTCTTGCGATTCTTTACCTGATACATAATGCCTTTTGGTAAATTGTATCCTCTACTTTTGACAACCATGCTCTACTTTTGAGTTTGTGTTATTTACCTCTGAAGTTCATGGTATATGTTCTAAGAAGCCCCGATGGGTTGAACCTATGCCTTCATTAATATGTGTGAACTCGAAAGTTTTCATGAGTCATACTCTTCTGGTATTTTGCCAGATAAAATTTCAACACTACTACTTCATCGAACGCAAGAAGTGAATGAAAGGTTATGCATTGGAGAAGTGGGAGTCGACCTTGAACTTTGTGTTCATGCCCATGGACACAATGTAGATCCTATCATGGTAGCTTCTTGTAATAATAACTAATTCGTTGATATAGTATCCTTTGGTATCGGTGAATTGATCCTTTGCAATCGTGGTTCTGATCATATGTTTTTCTTGGATCCCATTTCTCGGACAAGTTGAAGTACTTGTCTTCTGCAAAGCAATACCCCAGTCCAACCTCTACTTTGATCTGTCTTCGAGTATTACCCCCTGGTATCTTGAGATTATCTTGGAACTGCATAACTTCCTATGAGTTCTTCATCAAGTACTACATTCTCACTGATTACAATTTTTCATGGGCTTTGAGTTATTAAACACTCAAGGACACCGATAACTGAACCGAGTCCATACTCCGATCCAATAACTCTAAGTAATTTTCGTTGCTTACGAGTTTAATAATCCTTCAAGTCATTCCTAGCCTGACCGGCTATATCATTATTGTGCTAAAATTTTAACTATGCTACCTGGTCCTTTTTCCCGGAGCACAAATTTCGACGGTGAGCTAATCTTACATTGGTCTTCCTCGTCATATCATTTCTCCCTGAACAGTAAACTTGATTTCGAGTTTGTGTCATACCCATGGTTCCAATAACCTTTCGTTTCATCATTCCTGTCACTTGATGTCATCGTCGATCGATTACATCTTCGTGGAGCCTCTCGACTAAATTTGTCGTGGTCGTCAAACAACATTTTGATTCCTTCCAGAATATCAACCAAATGGATGATGACAGGTAACCATCCTTGTCCCTCGATGATTTGTGTTATCACCAACAACATTATTGCTTTCCCTCCACAAACTTGTTCGTGTTTTGTGTTATACCTGGAGACCCATGCTATCCAGCAATTATTCTTCGATACCTTGGAGTATTACCATCTTTTATGTCAAGAATGTAGTGAGAATTTCACCACCTCCTAAGAATTCTTGATACAAGTAATACTTATCACCATCACCATTCTTTCTTGGTCCCCGTGTTGGATCTAAACGGGATGCCAATAGGTGAACGGTGCTGTTTGGATTCTGCCCTTCTATCAACCCTATTGCTTTGAAGTTAATGGTCGAACGTTCATTCATAGACTATTGATCACTGAATCACCATTCTAACATTTGATCATGCTACCTAAGGCCCTACTTTGGGCACCCTTTTCCACTAATGTTTAATTGTGTATGTTTTTCCTTGAGCATACATCATTATATCATTTGATCCGACAAATGTTATCTCCTTGTTCACATAATTGTGGAAATCCATCTTTTTGGATACCTCGTTATATTATAGCTGAGTCCATCAGCTACCTCCTCATCCTCTCCTTGGCTTAATGATGAATCCCTTCGTGTATCTAGAGTCTGACCTTTGATTGAAGACCATGCAATGCTATCTCGAAGCATGTCTATGGTACTCTGATTTTCAACAAGAACATTTGAAGCCCCATGCTAAATGTTTCTTGCTCTAGTGCCCAAACACCGTTGTATGGTTAATGTCATGAAATTTTTCTCCCCTTACCTAAAGAGTTTTCTACATTATATCCTGTCATGGACAATATGTTCTGCTTGTCCTTGGGAAGAATATACCCTTGAAATGTGTGTTTAAACACATTTTCCTTTCCATTGTTCTATTTAAACCTGATAATTACTTTTCCTTTCCATTGGTTTGTTTAAACCTTCTTGTGATCTATATTGTATAAGCAGTTGTACCACTCTGTTAGAAAGACCCTGTTACTTTTGTTGATGGCATTCCGGTAACCACCGATGGACGAGAATCATGCCTACTGGTCCGCCTCATTCAACGTGCAGGAAGATGGTTCTCTTCGTCCCTCGCCCTTGGTACTGATGTGTTGCCGACATGACCGACAGACTATCCTCTGACATGCCTTGCTTACATGATCGTGCAAGATGTCACCGACCTTCCTACTTTTAACCAGATGGTGGGCCCATAACCCACAGTTCCACAGGATCGAAACCTGACTCTCCTGTACACCTTGTTAACAAAGTTATCCCTTGCTCTTGGTTTCATAGGTAATTCGCGAGCCACGTTCCTAGTGCTCCATTCTGGTATCAGATGCAATACTTACTCTCGCTGCTCTGAACCCTTTCTCACTATGGTTCAGACTTTGAGCAACTATCTATCCGCTTGGAACCTCTTATTGTACCTTCGTACCTTACTCTCGATGTACTTTATATGTTCAACTCGAGAGATAATCTTATGCTCATTTCATAGGTTAACCCCGGATTGTTTCCCTCAAAAGCATTCTGTCATAGCTGAGCTGCCCCTTACCTATTTGTAAGTAAGTTGAAGTTCCCGAAGAAAAGGACGACTTCACCATGATGACCTGGAGCAGAGAAATGAAGACGTCAATGTAATGGATCGACCTGTTCGAGAAGAGCAACCAAGACCGAGAAGATCCGTTAGATTTTCGTAACCCAATCCCTCCCCCTAACTCCCCTCCGAAATCTCGGGACGAGATTTCTTGTAGTGGAGGAGAATTGTGGCACCCCGATAGTTAAGCTACAGTAAACCCTTGCTAATCATGCCAGGTCATCATAATTAAAGTTTTGCTAAACCTCACTTGTTTCAAACCGAGATCAAATTCAAATTCAAATAACAAGTCAAATTAGTATTTCTTTAAACTATCAAATAAAAATGTTCGATGAGTGGCAAATATTCACTAAGTAATGAACATGTTGGAACCAACCTCATTTGGTTTCCCTAATTGCCCCTGGAATTCATTTAGTGGAATAACAAGATTAAATAAGAGCATTTTAACTCAACTATAAATTAGAACAGTTCCAGTTGGCCTCAAACTTTTCGTGCAACCTTATAGTGTTGGCTACGAATTATGTGCAAAGTTTCATAATTAACAAAATTCACTTGGCAGCTAAAATAAATAGAAAAGTATAAATAAAAGGAAAAGAACAAATCAAAAAAAGAGAAAAGAAAAGCCCCCCCCCCCACTGGGCTCCGGCCTAGCAGGCCACCGGCCCAACGGGGCAAAGGGCCAACCAACCGGCCACTCCTCGCTCCCCATAACCCCCTGCCCGAAACCCTAACCCCCCCCCCCACACACACACGGCCGCACACTCCCCCCCACTCCCCACGTCTCCCTCTCGATCCCATCTGGATCGGGGAGGGGGCCCGACCCCGACGCCGCCCGGATCGATCCCGTCGCCACTCACCACCCTGCCGCCCTCGTCCTCGCGCCCCGTCCCCTCTCCCTCGGCGGCGCACCTTGCTGCGCCGACCGCGATTGTGCCCTCGACGCCCGATGCCGCCTCGACCACGCCTCCCCACCCGAACCGCCACCTCGCCGGAGCTGCCCCGCCGTCCTCTCCATTGCGACCTCAACTCCTCCCCGAGCCCACTACCCTTGACCCCACGATTGCCGATGAGGCCCCGGGCCTCTCCTCTTCCCTATCCCCGTATGCACGCACACGCGCCGACCGGCCTTGCCCGTGAGCTCCTCCCCCTCTCTCTTCCTCTGTCCGTCACCACGTCGGACCACCACCCCTTATGCGCGCAGGCCGCGCTCACTACGGCCCCGCCCCGCCCGGCGTGTCATCGCGCGCGCCCGCGCCCGCCTCCGTGCGCGTGCACGCAGTCGCTCATGCGCCGCGCCTGCCCGCACGGCCCCACCGCAGCCTCCACACTGCTCACTGCCGACCCCTTCCCCCCCCCCCCCCGCGTCCCTCACTCGCTGCCGAGGCCTCCGCCCGAGACCGTGCCCGCTCTGCTCCGGCCACCCCACTTGACGCGCTCCGCCGTCCTCCCCGGCCACGGCCTCTGCCCGCGACCGCATGCGCCGCTCCGTCCCATGGCCGCGCCCCCGACACGCCATCGCATCACCGCCCTGCGCGCTCGCCGCACGCCGCCCATGGCTGCACCCCTCGCGCCCGACCACAACCCTACGCGGCTCGCCGCCGCTCTCTGGCGCGACCATCGCTGCCGCAGCGCTCCGCTCGCCGGCCCGCTGCTCTGCCACTGCCGACGACCGCAGCCTTGCTCCGTCGCCCGCCCGTCGCCTCGGGCCGGCCTCGATGCGCGCTTCGCCCGCTGCCCGCATACCCGTTCGAGCCACGCCCGATAGGCCCCCTAGGGGCAATGACACGTGGGCCCGCCCAGAACGAATTAAAGAAAAGGATAAAAAATAATAATTAAAATAATTAATTAATTAATCCTAATTAACTAATCTAATTACCTAGTTAGTTTAATTAAACAGTAATTAGATTAGTTAAACCTTAATTAGACTAAACAGTCAATGATGAACGGGACCCACATGTCAGGTTGACTAGGTCAACAGTTGACGTCATGCTGACGTCATGATGACGTCAGCAAACACTGTTATGGATAATGTTGATTTAAATAATTAAATAAATCCTAAAATTGATTTACATCTTTTAAAATTAATATAAAATAAACGTAGCTCGGATGGAAAAACTTTGCACATGAAAGTTGCTCAGAATGACGAGACGAATCCGGATACGGAGCCCATTCGTCCGCCACGCATCCCTAGCATAGCGAACACGTAACTTTCCCCCTCCGGTTCATCTGTCCGAAAACACGAAACACTGGGAATACTTTCCTGGATGTTTCCCCCCTTCGCCGGTATCACCTAGTACCGCGTTAGAACATGTCTAGCTCTGCCTGTTCTCCTGTTATGCACTTGCTTGCTATGTATTTATTGTTTCTCCCCCCTCTTCTCTCCGGTAGACCCCGTGACGATGTTAATGCCCCTGTGGTCGACTACGGTGTTGACGACCCCTCTCTCTTGCCAGAGCAACCAGGGAAGCCCCCCCTTTGATCACCAGATATCACCTATTCTTCTCTCTACTGCTTGCATTAGAGTAGTGTAGCATGTTACTCCTTTCCATTAATCCTATTCTGATGCATAGCCTGTCATTGTTCCTCCAACTGTTGATACCTTACCTGCAATCCTAATGCTTAGTACAGGATGCTAGTTTATCATCAGTGGCCCTACATTCTTGTCCGTCTGCCATGCTATACTATCAGGCCGTGATCACTCAGGAGGTGATCACGGGTATATACTATATACTTTATACATGATACATGTGATGACTAAAGGCGGGTTGGCTTGAGGAGTACCCGCGGTTGATTCACGAATTGGGGGCTAGAAGGACATACTTTCCCGATGGCCCTTAGTGTGGATCTTTGTGGTGAAGCGATAGGGCGGGTTGAGACCACCTAGGAGAGAGGTGGGCCTGGCCTGGTCGGCGTTCGCGGTTATTTCAAGATAACACGTTTAACAAGATCTTGGTATTTGATCCAAGTCTGGCCACTGGCCTATACGTACTAACCATCTACGCGGGGACAGTTATGGGCACTTGCCATCGTGGTATCAGCCGAAGCCTTCGTGACATCAGCGACTGAGCGGCGCGCGCCAGGTTGGACTGGAACGCCTGCTCTTGTATAAGGGCGGCTAGGTCTGCTCACCGGCCGCGTACGCAATGTGCATGTGTGCAATGGGCGATGGGCCCAGACCCCTGCGCCATAGGATTTAGACCGGCGTGCTGACCTCTCTGTTGTGCCTAGGTAGGGCTGCGACGTGTTGATCTTCTGAGGCCGGGCATGACCCAGAAAAGTGTGTCCGGACAAAGGGGATCAAGCGTGTTCGGAAATGTGGTGCACCCCTGCAGGGAAGTTAATCTATTCAAATAGTCGTGATCTTCGGTAACAGGACGGCTTGGAGTGTACCTTGACCTTATGACAACTAGAATTGGTTACTTAATAAAACACACCCTTCCAAGTGCTAGATACAACCCGGTGATCACTCTCTAACAGGGCGACGAGGAGAGGATCGCCGGGTAGGATTATGCTACACAATGCTACTTGGTGAACTTACCATCTACTCTCTTCTATATGCTGCAAGATGGAGGTGGCCAGAAGCGTAGTCTATGATAGGACTAGTTATCCCCCTCTTATTACGGCATTCTGCAGTTCAGTCCACATATGATACCCTTATTCCATTTGATACCAATGCATACATATGTAGTGTAGCTCCTTGCTTGCGAGTACTTTGGATGAGTACTCGCGGTTGCTTTGCTCCCCCTTTTTCCCTTTCTATACCCTATTGTTGCGACCAGACGTTGGAGCCACCGTCGACAACGAGTACTACTACTCAGGAGGTGCCTACTACTACGTGCAGCCCGCTGACGATGACCAGGAGTAGTTTAGGAGGATCCCAGGCAGGAGGCCTGCGCCTCTTTCGATCTGTATCCCAGTTTATGCTGGCCTTCTTAAGGAAAACTTGTTTAACTTATGCCTGTACGCAGATATTGTTGCTTCCGCTGACTCGTCTATGATCGGGCTCTTGTATTCGAGCCCTCGAGGCCCCTAGCTTGTAATGTGATGCTTGTATGACTTATTTTAATTGTAGAATTGTGTTGTGATATCTTCCCGTGAGTCCCTGATCTTGATCGTACACGTTTGCGTGTATGATTAGTGTACGATTGAAATCGGGGGCGTCACATTCCCACTGGTCTATTAGTCATATATTTATGATGCCTTGAGGTTATTCTCTCCTTGTTATGTGTACTTTGATGCCATGCCCTTGGTTTCCATATAACTTGTTGTAGCTTGTCTCTTTCTTGCTCTCAAGTTGCCATCATGCTAAATCTGTCATCCTATTAACAGCATGTTCCTTTTTGCAAAGCATCATAGTGATTACTCCATGCCTCATATGTTGCATTTCTCCAACATGTCAACATGTTATTCCTGCTCACATGTATGCTCTGTTTTTGCACTAAGTCATAATCTGCGTTATGAAGTTGCTTTTTGCATTGATCATGTTGGATTAATCCTGATGCATATGAACTTGAACCTTAAATGTTATTTGAAGCATGTTGTTTGTACTTGAAGTGCATATCATGTTTATGCAAATGTGATTCTTGTAGCATGTTGTTTTCTTGATTGCAAAGTGCTTAGTTGCTGTTTTGGGCAGATTGTGTTTGAAACTTGTATTGAGTGTATGTGTTGAACCATTGCTCCGTTTTGAGCATGCTCTTTATGAAACTTGCTTGGTTTTGCATCTGGTTTCATGTTACCTTGTTGCATCCATGTTTTGAGTGTTTTTGCTTGATGTTTGTATGCATTTTGCATCAATGCCATGTTTAACTTGTTTTGCTCATATCTTCTAGGCCGTAGCTCCGAATTAAACGAACTTTATATGTAACTTGACTAGAAAACCGTGTAGATCATCTTGATGCATTTTAACTTGATGTTTCATAACTTTAACATAATGTTTTAATCATATCTTGTCAGGACCCCGATCCTAAGTCACACCAATCTAGCATGTAACACTTCATATCACTTTGCGGCCTCACGCACGGTATTCAACGGGTGCCACCTTACCTGGCCCGGGACCGTTTGCGCCTTTTGACTCACGTATATGATAATGTCGCTAGCATCCATATGACAGAGAACCCGGGCCGACATGGCTAGTCGTGAACCCAAAGTGGCACTAACCTATGGGGACAGGCATACGTGAATCACATCGAGCATGTCGGTCAGCAGCGTGTGAATCCGGGCTGTAGCACTGGCTAACAGGACTCCAGATGTCACTGCGTGACATTTCCCTGAAGGGACATGTCAGGACCCCGACTCAATGCCACATCGATCAAGCATGTAACACCTCATATCACTTTGCGGCCTCACGCACGGTATTCCCACGGGTGTCGCCTTACCCTTGCCCGGGACCGTTTGCGCCTTTTGTCACACGTATATGACAGTGTCGCTAGCATCCATATGATAAGGAGCCCGGGCTGACATGGCTAGTCGTAAACCCAAAGTGGCACAGACTTACAGGGACAGGCATCCATGACCCAGCATCGAACGTGTCGGTCATCAGCGAGTGAATCCAGGCTGTAGCACTGGGCTAGCAGGACTCCGGTGAACCGGGCTGTAGCGGGCTAACAGGACTCCGGTATTCATCGCGTGACATTTCCCCGAAGGGACAGACACAGGAACGAAGAAGGACACATGCCGGCCAGCCTAAGTGTTCTGGAGCAGTAGCAAGCTAGCATGGCTCGGTGGAAACACTAGGAGACATTTCCCGGTAAGAGAGGCTACTAAAGATAAACAACTAGATAGTCAGATCCCACACATACCAAGCATTTCAATAACATACACACAATATGCTCGATATGTGCAATACAACATGGCATCACAAAATGACTCTATGACTCAAGTAGTTTATTCGATAGGCTCCGAGGAGCGAGACATTACAATCATGGGTCTCATGACCCAACAATTAGAGCATAGAAGTCAAAGCACACGCGGAAGCTTAACATGTCGGAGTACAGACATCTATAAATGAAAAAGGCTGAGAAGCCTGACTATCTACCAGATCCTGCCGAGGGCACAAGATCGTAGCTGAGGTAACAAGCTAAACGTCAAAGTCCAAGCGGAACTACTAGTGAGACTGAAGTCTCTCTGCAAAAACATAAAATAGGCAAACGTGAGTACAAATGTACCCAGCAAGACTTACATCAGAACTAACTACATATGCATCATTATCAACAAAGGGGATGGTGGAGTTTGACTGCAGCAAGCCAGCTTTGACTCGGTGGCTATCCTGAACTACGACTGCAAGTAACTCTTTTGAGGTGGCGCACACGAGTCCACATATTCACCATATCAATACACCACTATGGATCCGCTCCCGTCTCCCTACGAGAACGCCATCCATAGCACTCACGCTTATCTTGCGTATTTTAGAGTATCCACTTTCACTTGTCTATGAACTATGCAAGGGGTCCAAGTTTCCATATCCGAGGAATCCGGCTATTCGAATAGATAATGATAACCCTGCAGGGGTGTACTTCTTCACACACGCTTTCGCCACTTATCGCCCTGTACACGTCATGTACCTCGGCAACCTTCAAGCGGAAGTCGGGCGAGGGAGTCAGCCACGACCTGACTAACCGAACAAGTCTCTAGTCCAGGTTTATCGCCTATTCGGGTTCCATCCGCAAGGAGATCTGGCTGGGGTGCCGCTCACGGCCCCAAACGATGTGAGCAGGGTTCCCAAGCCCACCATCCGGGTGCTACTTGGTACACCGGGCCACTGTGCCTAGTCTGTCCCAAGCCCACCTGTACCGGGTGCCACTTGGTAGACTACTAACACTACCTACAAACACCAGAAACTAGTTGCAACTCCTGGACAGAGATCAAGTTGATTGATAAGTCGAGAGGGGCACTTAAGCATTCCAATGTGTGTTAGTAGCTGGTCATGGATCACAAACACAGAACTCAGTTCCTGAGGACGGCTGCAATGAGACAACCCACCATGTACTCCTACATGGCCTCCCACCGCTACCTTTACCAAATCGTGTTCACACACTTAGCTCACACACAGTAGGACATGTTCACACGCCTCTGATTCATCCCCGATGAATCAGACCCGACTCAACTCTAAGCAGTAGCAGGCATGACAAGCAAGCATGAATGAGTAGGCACATCAGGGCTCAAACAACTCCTACTCATGCTAGTGGGTTTCATCTATTTACTGTGGAATGACAGGTCATGCAAAGGATAAAGGGGTTCAGCTACCGCAGCAAGTAACAGATGAATCGTTGTTGTCCTAATGCAGTAAAAGAGAGCAGGAGCGAGAGAGTAGGATTGTATCGGAATGAACAAGGGGGTTTTGCTTGCCTGGCACTTCTGAAGATAATATAGCTCTTCATCGGTGTCATCGATCACATCGTCGGTATCACGTCTATCGAGAGAGGGCAATCACCGGCAAACACAGAAGAAACACAATCAATGCAATGTGACAATATGATGCATGTGTGACATGGCAATATGATGTGATTTGAGCTAATGCAACTAGCAGCAAGTTAAATGGAGTTGGTTTGAACCCTAGGTTCAAATTCAAACTCCACATGTGATTATTTAATGCCATTTAATTGAATTGTCCTAAACAGCAGCTATAAGTTGTTCTAACATGCATGAAAATGGTACAGATGGATTCCTTGAATTTTTCTGATAATTTTCCATATATAATTTATTTAATTTGGAGTTACGGTTGAATTTCTATGAATTTTAGAAGTTTTGGACATTTTCCGAAAATAATAAATCATTTAAGATTTATTTAAATTCCAGAAAGGAATTATTGCGTCATCATGACCTCATAGTGACGTCAGCAGGTCAACGGGCGCCGTCCAGGTCAAACTGACCTGTGGGCCCTGCGTGTCAGTGTCTGGACTAACTAACCTAATTAAAATTAACCCTAACTAACTTGGTTAGCCGGGCGGGGCCCGCATGTCAGTGAGTCAGTGGCTTAACTAAAATTAGTTATTAATTTAACCAAAGTTAGCAGGGGCCGGGCCCACCTGTCAGTGACCCAAGGGAGGTCAAACCCCTGGTCAAACGAGTCTATCCCGCCGGCGTTGAGTCGCCGGCGAGGCCGAGGCGGCGGAGGCCTTCGGGTTTCTTGCTCCGGCGACCAAACGAACGGAGGAGGGGCTCTACGGATAGCTGGAAGAGCGCCGCGTCTTCCTGTGTGAGCGGAAGAGGCTGAGACGGCCCGAGCTCGCCGGAACGGAGCTCGCGGCGGTGGCCGGAGTTCGGGTGTGGACGGGGTCGATGCTACGGGGCACTAGGGAATAAACTGGCAGGTGCTACGTGCTCCTGGGGGTTCACCGAGCTGCGGGTGAGCGCACCTGTTCGTCCTCCTGGCAGAGGAGGAAGATGACAAGGGGGGGCGCTGGGCTGGGCCAACAGAAGCTGGGCCGGCTCTGCTGCAGGTGAGCGCCAGGTAAGTGGCTGGGCTTCTCTCTCTCTCTCTTATTTCTATTTAATTCTGTTTTCTATTTTCTGTAGTTTGTTTTGATTTAGTTTTAGACACTAAATCATTTTTATTGCTTCTGATAATTATGGTAGGGACTAGTAGGATTATTCCAAATCCCTTCATCAAAGATCAGAATTATTGGACATATATTAATTAATTAAGAAATATATATCCAATGCAAATAGCTATTTCTTTAATTCAAAGGCCCAAAATAATTAACTCTGAGATACCAAAAATATTGTTTTGAGTTTTACCTCTTTGCAATATTTTCAGAGACTAAGAGGAACATTTTCTTGGACTTCTTTGAGAGGATTTTAATGTTGATCATTTTTAGAAGGTTTTTGAGGCTTTGAAAATTCCTCAATTCAAATTTCATTTAAATTTAAACATGATGCACACATGGAAGCAAGCATAGGTCAGGCCAGAACTAGGGATGTGACAGGACAGACACAGGAACAAAGTGAAACACATGCCGGCTAGTCAAGTGTCCTGAGCAGTAGTGCTGGGCTAACAGGACTCCGGTAAACCGGGCTGTAGGGGACTAGTATGGCTCATGGAAGCACTAGACTACATTTCCCCATAAGAGAGACTGCCAAGGATAAACAACTAGATTGTCGGATCCCACACATACCAAGCATTTCAATCATACACACAATATGCTCGATATGTGTAAATACAACATGGCATCACAACATAACTCTACAACTCAAGTATTTATTCATTAGGCTCCGAGGAGCGAGATATTACAAACATGGGCCTCATGACCCAACAATCATAGCATAAATATCAAAGCACATGCGGAAGCTTAACATGTATGAGAACAGACATCTACAAATGAAAAAGGCTAAGAAGCCTGACTATCTACCAGATCCTGCCGAGGGCACAAGATCGTAGCTGAGGTATCAAGCTAAACGTCGAAGTCCACGCGGAACTACTAGCGAGACTGAAGTCTCTCTGCAAAACATAAATTAAACAAACGTGAGTACAAAGGTACTCAGCAAGACTTACATCAGAACTAAACTACATATGCATCGGTATCAACAAGGGGGGGTGGTGGAGTTTAACTGCAGCAAGCCAGCTTTGACTCAGTGGTTAACCTGAACTACGATTGCAAGCAACTCTTTTGAGGTGGCGCACATGAGTCCACATATTCACCATTCAACACACCACTATGGATCCGCTCCCGTCTCCCTATGAGAACGCCATCCATAGCACTCACACTTATCTTGCGAGTTTTAGAGTATCCACTTTCACTTGTCTATGAACTATTATAGGCAACCCAGAAGTCCATTACCACGGACACGGCTATTCGAATAGATGATGTTAACCCTGCAGGGGTGTACTTCTTCACACACGCTCTCACCACTTACCGCCGTTTACACGACATGTACTCGGCAACCTTCAAGCGGAAGCCCAATGAGGGTGTCAGCCACGGCCTACCTAAACACTCAAGTCTCTAGTCTAGGTTTATCGCCTATCCAGGTTCCATCCGCAGGGAGTCCGGCCGAGGTTTCCACATACGGCCCCGAACGATGTGAACAGGGTTCCTGGGACACCAAACGAGCGCCCGGTACACCGTGCCACGGTGTATCTACCGCAACATAGCCCACCCCTAGGGTCAGCGCTACGCACGGCCGCCAACACATATCCTATAAACACCAGAAACTAGTTGCAACTCCTGGACAGAGGACAAGGGTGATCAAGAAGCCGAGAGGGTCCATTGGTTTCGGGCCCAATGCGTGGTAGTAACTGTTTCATGGATCACAAACATAGAACTCAGTTCCTAAGAACGGTTTCAATGAGACAACCCACCATGTACTCCTACATGGCCTCTCACCGCTACCTTTAGCAAATCGTGTTCACACACTTGGCTCGCACATTGTAGGACATGTTTACACACCTCCGGTTCATCCCCGATGGACCAGACCTGACACGACTCTATGCAATAGCAGGCATGACAAACAAGCATGAATGAGTAGGCACATCAGGGCTCAAACAACTCCTACTCATGCTAGTGGGTTTCATCTATTTACTGTGGCAATGACAGGTCATGCAAAGGAAGGGGTTCAACTACCGCAGCATGTAACAGTTGAATCGTTGTTGTCCTAATGTAGTAAAAGAGAGAAAGAGCGAGAGAGTGGGATTGTATCGGAATGAGCAAGGGGGTTTTGCTTGCCTGGCACTTCTGAAGGTAATATAGTTCTTCATTGGTGTCATCGATCTCATCACCGGTACAACATCTACTGAAGGGGGACAATTACCGACAAACAAAGAGGGACACAATCAATGCAATGCAACAAATATGATGCATGATAATGTCATGGCAATATGTTGTTGATTGAGCTAATGCAACTAGCAACCATATTAAATGAAGTTGGTTTGAACCCTAGGTTCAAATTCAAACTCCATATAAGGCATTTCAAATGCCATTTATTCAAATTGTCTTATACAGCAACTTTAAGTTGTTCAAACATGCATGAAAGTGGTACAGATGGATAGATTAGATTTTTCTGATCATTTTTCATATATAATTTATTTCATTCTGAGCTACGGTTGAATTTCTATGATTTTTAGAAGTTTAGGCAATTTCTGGAATTTCCTGATTTATTTTAAAACCAGAAAATGATTTATTGCGTCAGCATTAGGTCATGCTGACCTCAGCAGGTCAACAGGCATCGTCCAGGTCAAACCTGACCATTGGGGTCAACTGGTCAGTGACACAAAGCTGTCTGGGTCACACACATGTGGGTCAGGTCAACATCCACGTCAGCACGGTCAACTCTGACGTGTGGGTCCCGCTGGATTATATAAAACTAAGCAGAAATTAAACTGGTGTTAGTTAAGGACGTGGGGCCCATTATTCAGTGAGAGGGGGGGTTAGTTGGTGGCATCATTAGCTACTAATGACGGTGCCATGTTGGCTCGGCCGGAGTTAACCCGCCGGTGACCAAAACAACGGCGGAGGCTCGCCGGACTTGAGCTACAGGCGGCGACTAGACTCGCGGAGACCCCCGGGGCATAGCCCGTGCTCTCCCGCATCCAGAGGAACAGGTGGGTGGCCGCGGGGGCACCGGAGCTCGCTAGAACGAAGCTCGCAGCGGCTACCGGAGTCTGGGGTTGGTGCGGGTTGGCGCTAGGGGGCATGGTAGGTCGAATGGGTGGGCGCGCCCAGCTCCTGGAAGCGTGCTGAGCACAGCGGTGTGCTTGGCTTCGAGCTACCGTGGCTCTATCCACGACGGCGACGAGGCACAGCGGCGGCAAGCTTCGGGTGCTCGCGGGGCAGCAGCTACGGGGCGAAAACGACGGCATGGTTAAGGGGGGAAGGACCAGGAGCTCACAGTGAGGCCGGCGACAGGCTCAGCTGGCTCGTGGGCGACCGGAAGGCGACGAATCCGTCGATGGAGTCCGGCGGCCGTGCTCGGGGAAGACGACTCGTGGCGGCGATGTGGGGCTCCCGTGCTGGCGTGGCTCGGGGTGGAAGAAAGAGGGGGTCGAGGAGGAACCTCTGGAAACGCTGGGTGGACTAAGGAGGGCCGGTGGCCATGGCTACGGTGAGCGCCGGCGACGGTGGCGCTCGGGTGGTCGTGTGCGAGAGAGACAAAGGAGGGGAGAGACGATGGGAGAGGTCGAGAGAGGGTCCAGGGGGCGCGCGGTGTTGCGGAGGAAGGCCAGGGCGATGAGGGGGCAGCCAGGCAGGCAGCTGCCGGTGTGGCACGCCGCGGCACCGTGGCTGTCTTCTCCTCTGCCTTCTGGCAGGAGGAAGAGGACGCCCGTGCCCTCAGTGGGCTGGCCAGCTGGGCCGGCCAGATAAGTGGCCTAGGTAAGCCAGGTGGGGTTCTCTCTCTCCATTTCTATTTTATTTCTCTTTTCTATTTTGTTATTTTGTTCTGGGCTTTTTTAAAAATACTTAGGCACACTCAAAAATCTACAAACTGCTCATGGGCACTGTTTGGAATATATCCAACATGGAACATTTCAGTTTAGGATTATTTGAACATTTTAATTATTTTATAGTATTTAAATGCCCAAATTCAAATACTATATGATTTGGTTCAGATCCCAAATATGTCATGGAAAAATGTGCAACACCTCTGGTTATTGTTCTAGCATTTCCCAGAAATGATGAACATTTTTGAAAGCCATTTGGAAACACTAGAAATATTTTAGTTGAACCTAGTGAATTCCTTTGATGCTAGGGTTTAGGCAATCCCCATTTCAAGTTTAAGCAACATGTAAACGTGATGCAACAACCAAGACTAGGCACAAGCAGAGCTAAAGCTAGGGCTGTGACAGCTCACCCCCACTAAACAAGAATCTCGTCCCGAGATTCAAGCGTAGGGTAAGATGAAGGGGATACACAGTCCAACACAATCTTCACGAGCCAGGGTGCACTTCATAGGAATGTTGACACGATCACCATCTTTGTCTCGATGTCTTGCTCTGAGAACTCCATCCAACACGATAACGAGAAGAAAAAAACTCTCGAAGAATCGATCTTCTCGAAGATCGAGCTACAGACGATCAATTCACAGAACGAGACATAGAGACATCTGTCGAGATGAGACACGATACACACATCAAGAAAGATGGAAATGAGCATATGTCAAGGTTTAAATAAATAGCAGAATTCCCACACCTAAGGGGGGGTGGTGAACGGTGTCAACGTAGCGAGGAGTTGGGTTGCCATGATACCACAATGAGACACCTTAAGGAAGGTGACTTGCAGAAATATTCCCTTAAGTGGCAAAAAGAATTACTTTCAAACCATAGATCATTGAAGCTCTTCATACCAGCTTAAGGCAATTTACGGATGATCGCTTGAAAGAGCTCGAAAAAATGGCATACTCGGACTAGAATGGATGATGTGGACTACCTTTTTGAAGACAACGCAATGGATGACTTTTGCTTATCACCGGAAATGGATGGGACTCATGGCAAGTCCACTTTTGAGGATGATCCTAGACATCAATTACTGAGAGGGGCAGCCCATGGAAATTGGCACAATGGCAGTGCGAGCTGGGAACAACATGCAACTGTTGGGAATGTTCCAACCATCATATCTGCCTGAGATTCAGATTCGATTGGTGATAGGATAACTCAGACTCAGCATGTCCGAAAAGAAAGTTTGCAACACAAATCGACGAGATGACGTTGTGAGATTCTCGGAATATGAACTACGATAGCAAGCTCCAAAACACGAGCTGGTTCTGCTACATACTTGTGAACACGTTGTCCCAGACAAGCATGACCACATAGTAGTCTTATGATAAAACACTACCGAGTTCAGGTGGGGAACCATCATAGAGGATATCGAGGTCCTAACATAAGTCATGATTAGCTCTTATGAAGGAACTCCTTCTTCTTGAACAAATCAGTCAGTGGCTTGGAGTGCTAGGGACACATATAGAACGAAGGTTGCAAGTCTCCGAACCACAGAATACTTCGCACGTATGCATGACTGATTTGGGATGATTCCAACAGAAGCAACATTGATTCTCTCGAATCCACGGCGGCAACTTGCATCAGATGCACATGAATTAGAGAAAGTCACTACTTTCATCCAAACATATTCTTCATGAACAAAACACAAAGAAATGCTTACACAAATTTCCAACACTAAGTTGATGTTCAACATGAATCATGGGGGAGACAAAATGTTGCTGATGGGCTCAACAACAACTCATCGGTATTTCCATATCACTGGACTTCCACCATCATGTGAACGATGTGATAGTATTAGTCAGACCAAAAGATGTAATGGTGTATGCTCGAGGGATCAACCACGAGTAAGACAACATTACGAACATCGTTGGTTCTGATTTGACTTGACGGTATCCCATACTCAAGTCAAAGTTTTGTCAAGGCAATAGATCCAACAACTGTTCATGAGGACCAATTGATGAAGATATCACCTTTCTTCAGCACACACACACAAGGATATCCCTTAAGAGTGAACTAAGTAGATTAAGCTTTTATCTTCCAACTCTCCAAGTTGTTGTTTTAGCTTAACCAATTAGTCCAGGGGTAACCAACACAGGTTCTTGGGGAAAAGTGGTTTATCAGAAAACCAACTTGATCACGAACTCAACATAACGGTCAGGTGACAACCTGGTAACACTTCCGAGAAGATATCCGGAAAATCACGAACCAGTGATATGTTACTAAGCTCGAGATCAATCTTGCTTTCAAGGCAAGACGATGTGATCAAAAGAGCAAGGGTTTGGCAGAATCCTAACTCATCGATCGAAGAGTGCGCCAGAAATAAGGACTAGGTAGCACAATCTATCTTAGAATGGTGATTCAATAACCAACACGCTAAGAGTGATATTAATGTCCATTAACTACCAAGCAACACGGTTGCTAGGAGTATTGATTTTGCACTTCATGGTTCACTTGTCGGTATTCCGGTTGCAACAACACGGAACCGAGGGATGAACAATAATGGTAAGAAGTATCACTGCGTCAAGAATTCATAAGAGAAGGTGCAATTCTCATGAAGTTCCTATCATAAATTGGGTAATACTTTAGGGTAGAACAGAACCAAACGCTGGGTTGCATTTTGATCTGCGGAATACAACTGCTTTGACCCAATCCTGGATATGGATGAGGTACTGGAGTTTGTTTCTCCTAGTCATTCTGAAATAGTATGACTTGAGGAACCACAAGAGTACTAGCCATCGATGAACACGAATGCACACATACTCCTGACTATCAATTGATTGATGATGATCGGAATACAAATGAAGAGGGACAACTCAAGGGGACATATATCTCTCTGAGTTGTGGATGCATAGATTAACATGTCGAACCAAGTTCACAGGTTTCTTCCAGATAATCCATGTAGAAAGGTAGAACTGGCAGAATCATAGTTATGAATGGAGAACTCCTCAAGAGTACTCTGATTGTGAGCTTTTGGTTCAAATAACTTCTGCCTTAATGGTTCATGGTATTGGAAGAAGGAAATACCGTGGACCTCGAGGACTGTCGCAAGGTTACTAATATCCTAAAGGAACTAGAAACACTATCAACATGAGGTAAGTAGGGTGAATCTCGGGTTCAAGAACCCAGGAATAGAATACCTACTACTAAATCGCATCACGGGATGCTTTCGAGAATAGTGACCATAATTATCACACTGGGAACACAAAACATGGCTAGATTACTAGGCGGTTCTCTAAGACACCTAGGGTCATAATAGTAGCTCCAACATATATACCGAGGCAATAAATTACCTCAACGCACCGGTTAGTGTGCTTATTCTGACCAAAAGGACATCGGGAACGGAAAGAAAGGATTTGCAAATGCATCAGACTATTAGAGACCTGGATGTCTCGGACAGCATAACGGCTGTAAATGCTCAAAATGATTTGAGACATCCTGCAAAAATGGTGGCATAGCCACTGAACATCACAATAACAAAGTTCTGAGACCAACTAACAACACACGGAAGTAGTAGGAACTGGACTAGGGCTTGAAACCAACAATCCTATAAGTCTAAGGATTAGTAACACGTCATCCTAATAGATAGATGAGAAGCCTAGTTCTTAATCCACGTAGAAGAGAAGAGGATGACTCAGATCAGAAGGCCATGAGGTATAAGGAGTAAAAAGAGTCTTACGTTCCCTTCCACAATCAATTCCCTTACGTAACTAAAGCATTTCTAGACACAACTTTGACTGGTTTAGCTTGGTAATCCTACAAGCAGTCAGGCTCTGTTACCAAAGCTGTCAGGACCCCGATCCTAAGTCACACCGATCTAGCATGTAATACTTCATATCACTTTGCGGCCTCACGCACGGCATTCCACGGGTGCCACCTTACCTGGCCCAGGACCGTTTGCGCCTTTTGACTCACATACATGATAATGTCGCTAGCATCCATATGACAGTGAACGCGGGCCGACATGGCTAGTCGTGAACCCAAAGCGGCACTAACCTATGGGGACAGGCATACGTGAATCACATCGAGCGTGTCGGTCTGCAGCATGTGAATCCGGGCTATACCACTGGCTAACAGGACTCCGGATGTCACCGCGTGACATTTCCCCGAAGGGACAGACATAGGAACAAAGTGAAACACATGCCGTCCAGTCAAGTGTCCTGAGCAGTAGTGCTGGGCTAATAGGACTCCGGTAAACCGGGCTGTAGCGGACTACTATGGCTCATGGAAGCACTAGACTACATTTCCCCATAAGAGAGACTGCCAAGGATAAACAACTAGATTGTCGGATCCCACACATACCAAGCATTTCAATCATACACACAATATGCTCGATATGTGTAAATACAACATGGCATCACAACATAACTCTACAACTCAAGTATTTATTCATTAGGCTCCGAGGAGCGAGATATTACAAACATGGGTCTCATGACCCAACAATCATAGCATACAAGTCAAAGCACATGCGGAAGCTTAACATGTCTGAGAACAGACATCTACAAATGAAAAAGGCTAAGAAGCCTGACTATCTACCAGATCCTGCCGAGGGCACAAGATCGTAGCTGAGGTATCAAGCTAAACGTCGAAGTCCACGCGGAACTACTAGCGAGACTGAAGTCTCTCTGCAAAACATAAATTAAGCAAACGTGAGTACAAAGGTACTCAGCAAGACTTACATCAGAACTAGCTACATATGCATCGGTATCAACAAGGGGGATGGTGGAGTTTAACTGCAGCAAGCCAGCTTTGACTCAGTGGCTAACCTGAACTACGATTGCAAGCAACTCTTTTGAGGTGGCGCACACGAGTCCACATATTCACCATTCAACACACCACTATGGATCCGCTCCCGTCTCCCTACGAGAACGCCATCCATAGCACTCACACTTATCTTGCGAGTTTTAGAGTATCCACTTTCACTTGTCTATGAACTGTTATAGGCAACCCAGAAGTCCATTACCGCGGACACGGCTATTCGAATAGATGATGTTAACCCTGCAGGGGTGTACTTCTTCACACACGCTCTCACCACTTACCGCCGTTTACACGACATGTACTCGGCAACCTTCAAGCGGAAGCCCAACGAGGGTGTCGGCCACCGCCTACCTAAACACTCAAGTCTCTAGTCTAGGTTTATCGCCTATCCAGGTTCCATCCGCAGGGAGTCCGGCCGAGGTTTCCACATACGGCCCCGAACGATGTGAACAGGGTTCCTGGGACACCAAACGGGCGCCTGGTACACCGTGCCACGGTGTATCTACCGCAACATAGCCCACCCTAGGGTCAGCGCTACGCACGGCCGCCAACACATATCCTATAAACACCAGAAACTAGTTGCAACTCCTGGACAGAGGACAAGGGTGATCAAGAAGCCGAGAGGGTCCATTGGTTTCGGGCCCAATGCGTGGTAGTAACTATTTCATGGATCACAAACATAGAACTCAGTTCCTAAGAACGGTTTCAATGAGACAACCCACCATGTACTCCTACATGGCCTCTCACCGCTACCTTTACCAAATCGTGTTCACACACTTGGCTCACACATTGTAGGACATGTTTACACACCTCCGGTTCATCCCCGATGGACCAGACCTGACACGACTCTATGCAATAGCAGGCATGACAAACAAGCATGAATGAGTAGGCACATCAGGGCTCAAACAACTCCTACTCATGCTAGTGGGTTTCATCTATTTACTGTGGCAATGACAGGTCATGGAAAGGAAGGGGTTCAACTACCGCAGCATGTAATAGTTGAATCGTTGTTGTCCTAATGCAGTAAAAGAGAGCAAGAGCGGGAGAGTGGGATTGTATCGGAATGAGCAAGGGGGTTTTGCTTGCCTGGCACTTCTGAAGATAATATAGTTCTTCATTGGTGTCATCGATCTCATCACCGGTACAACATCTACTGAAGGGGGACAATTACCGACAAACAAAGAGGGACACAATCAATGCAATGCAATAAATATGATGCATGATAATGTCATGGCAATATGTTGTTGATTGAGCTAATGCAACTAGCAACCATATTAAATGAAGTTGGTTTGAACCCTAGGTTCAAATTCAAACTCCATATAAGGCATTTCAAATGCCATTTATTCAAATTGTCTTATACAGCAACTTTAAGTTGTTCAAACATGCATGAAAGTGGTACAGATGGATAGATTAGATTTTTCTGATCATTTTTCATATATAATTTATTTCATTCTGAGCTACGGTTGAATTTCTATGATTTTTAGAAGTTTAGGCAATTTCTGGAATTTCCTGATTTATTTTAAAACCAGAAAATGATTTATTGCGTCAGCATTAGGTCATGCTGACCTCAGCAGGTCAACAGGCATCGTCCAGGTCAAACCTGACCAGTGGGGTCCACTGGTCAGTGACACAAAGCTGTCTGGGTCACACACGTGTGGGGTCAGGTCAACATCCACGTCAGCACGGTCAACTCTGACGTGTGGGTCCTGCTGGATTAGATAAAACTAAGCAGAAATTAAACTGGTGTTAGTTAAGGGCGTGGGGCCCAGTATTCAGTGAGAGGGGGGTTAGTTGGTGGCATCATTAGCCACTAATGACGGTGCCACGTTGGCACGGCCGAAGTTAACCCGCCGGCGACCAAAACAACGGCGAAGGCTCGCCGGACTTGAGCTACAGGTGGCGGCTGGACTCGCAGAGACCACCGGGGCGTAGCCCGTGCTCTCCCGCATCCAGAGGAACAGGTGGGTGGCCGCGGGGGCACCGGAGCTCGCTGGAACGAAGCTCGCGGCGGCTACCAGAGTTCGGGGTTGGTCCGGGTTGGCGCTAGGGGGCACGGTAGGTCGAATGGGTGGGCGCGCCCGGCTCCTGGAAGCGTGCTGAGCACAGTGGTGTGCTCGGCTTCGAGCTACCATGGCTCTAGCCACGACGGCGACGAGGCACAGCGGCGGCGAGCTTCGGGTGCTCGCGGGACAGCAGCTACAGGGCGAAAATGACGGCGTGGTTAAGGGGGAAAGGACCGGGAGCTCACAGTGAGGCCGACGACAGGCTCAGCTGGCTCGTGGGCGACCGGAAGGCGACGAATCCGTCGATGGAGTCCGGCGGCCGTGCTCGGGGAAGACGACTCGTGGCGGCGATGTGGGGCTCCCGCGGTGGCGTGGCTCGGGGTGGAAGAGAGAGGGGGTCGAGGCGAAGCCTCTGGAAACGCTGGGTGGAGTAAGGAGGGCCAGTGGCCATGGCTACGGTGAGCGCCGGCGACGGTGGCGCTCGGGTGGTCGTGTGTGAGAGAGACAGAGGAGGGGAGAGACGATGGGAGAGGTCGAGAGAGGGTCCAGGGGGCGCGTGGCGTTGCGGAGGAAGGCCAGGGCGATGAGGGGGCAGCCAGGCAGGCAGCTGCCGGCGTGGCACGCCGCGGCGCCGTGGCTGTCTTCTCCTCTGCCTTCTGGCAGGAGGAAGAGGACGCCCGTGCCCTCGGTGGGCTGGCCAGCTGGCTGGGCCGCCAGCTAGGCCGGCCAGATAAGTGGCCTAGGTAAGCCAGGTGGGGTTCTCTCTCTCCATTTCTATTTTATTTCTCTTTTCTATTTTGTTATTTTGTTCTGGCTTTATTAAAAATACTTAGGCTCACTCAAAAATCTCCAAATTGCTCATGGACACTGTTTGGAATATATCCGACATGGAACATTTCAGTTTAGGATTATTTGAACATTTTAATTATTTTATAGTATTTAAATGCCCAAATTCAAATACTATATGATTTAGTTCAGAGCCCAAATATGTCATGGAAAAATGTGCAACACCTCTGGTTATTGTTCTAGCATTTCCCAGAAATGATGAACATTTTTGAAAGCCATTTGGAAACACTGGAAATATTTTAGTTGAACCTAGAGAATTCCTTTGATGCTAGGGTTTAGGCAATCCCCATTTCAAGTTTAAGCAACATGTAAACGTGATGCAACAACCAAGACTAGGCACAAGCAGAGCTAAAGCTAGGGCTGTGACATATCTGGACCAATTTCATAATTTGCATATGAGGACTTACGGGAATTGTTATGTGTTGTCTCCGACCTCATTTAAACTTGCTTTGAGTTGTTGTTCTTGTATGCATCTTCTCTTTCCATGAGTAGCATCATGTAGCCTTGTCATGCATCATACTTGGTTGAGCATCATGTCTTGTTTATGTGTCGTGTGTTTACCATCTTGTTTGCTTCTTTTTGGTTGTGCTGCTTCCCGATAGTTCATCTTTCGTTGCGATTGTGGGGATTCGTTCGTCTACGTGGCTTCGTCTTCTTCATGGACTCGTTCTTCTTCCTAGCGGGATTTCAGGAAAGATGACCGTCACCTTGGATCTCACTACTATCTTTGCTATGCTAGTTGTCTTGATGCTATTGCTGTGTCGCGCTACCTACCACTTGTTTATCAGGCCTCCCAAATTGCCATGATAGTCTCTAACCTTTTTACGCTTCCAAGCAAACCATTGTTTGGCTATGTTACCGCTTTGCTCAGCCACTCTTATAGCATTGCTAGATACATGTGCAGTTACAGGTTGTTCCATGTTGGGACATGGATATCATGGGATATCACAATATCTCTTATTTAATTAATGCATCTATATACTTGGTAAAGGGTGGAAGGCTCGGCCTTATGCCTGGTGTTTTGTTCCACTCTTGTCGCCCTAGTTTCTGTCGTACCAGTGTTATGTTCCTTGATTTCTGTGTCCCTAGCACGATGAGGGTTTATGGGCCCCTCTTGACATTTCGCTTTGAATAAATCTCTTCCAGCAAGGCCCAACATCGGTTTTAACATTTGCCATAATAATAATTGAACCTAATAATTAATTAGCATATGGCATTGTGAACCCGAGGATTTTCTACATAGCAGGGGGCAGTGCCGATGGTATTGGTCCCAAACTAGAGCCCTGTGCGGGGTCGCCCCTTGGCAACTTGGGGTATTTTGGCACCTGTATGCGTAGCTCATCCGTCGTGACCTGAGACTAGATACGCGCGGCTACTATCAGGGTGTCGGCACATCAGGAGGTCTTGCTGGACTTGTTTTACCATTGTCGAAATGTCTTGTGCACCGAGATTCCGAGTCTGGTCGGAGGGTCCCGCAATGGAGGATTGTCTCCACGGATCGTGAGCTTGTCATGGGCTAAGTTGGGACACCCCTGCAGGGTTTAAACTTTCGAGAGTCGTGCCTGTGGTTATGTGGCATATGGGAATTTGTTAATATCCGGTTGTAGAGGACTTGAAGTAAACTCAATTAAAATACACCAACCGCATTGCGTGACCGATACTATCTCTTTTCGGGGAAGTTCGAGAGGAGAACACGGTTGGGTTGTGTTTGAATGTAAGTAGTTCAGGATCACTTATTGATCATTACTAGTTTGCGACTATTTGCGTAGTTTCTCCTCTTA
The DNA here is from genome assembly GCF_018294505.1 of Triticum aestivum. Taxonomy (NCBI): domain Eukaryota; kingdom Viridiplantae; phylum Streptophyta; class Magnoliopsida; order Poales; family Poaceae; genus Triticum; species Triticum aestivum. Next base: position 398,539,674 of record NC_057812.1, on the reverse strand, counting down.
CTCTTGTATTCGTAAGTTAGCCACCATACCTTGCTTAGTCGCTGCCGCAACCTCACCACTTTACCCCTTCCTTACCCATTAAGCTTTGCTAGTCTTGATACCCATGGTAATGGGATTGCCGAGTCCTCGTGGCTCACAGATTACTACACCAACAGTTGCAGGTATAGGTAATGCGATGATCATGATGCGAGAGCGATGTTTGATGTTTTGGAGTTCTTATTCTTCGTTAACCTTGGGTTAGGTTCCTGGTCGGCAGCCTGGGCTAGCAGGGTGGATGTCCTTTGAGTTTCTATTTGTGTTTCATCCGTAGTCGGATGTTGTCCGGTGAATGATGTATTGTTGTATTCTTGTGGCATTGTATGTATTTTGTATGTATCCCGACTATTATGTAATGGTACGATGTAATGATATCCACCTTGCAAAAGCATGTCAATATGCGGTTCTATCCTTGGTGGGACCTTTGAGTCTCTTTAGGATAGAGTCACATATTGGGCGTGACACCATCCTTGTGTTCTTCATGGGTGTGTCCTATTTCTCCGCAAATCTTGCAGGCAGAATGTTTCTTCTTCGGGTTATCATAGTGCTTCTAGATAAGATGGGATCTCAACAGAGTCTTCTTGAATTCCTCCCAAGTTTTTGCTCCGTTGCATCCTTGTATGGCTTCATGCATTCTCCACCAGGTTTCAGCACTCTCGGTAAAATATTGAAGAGCATATTAAACCTCATACTTCCTTGCAATCAAATTTTTCGCGAAGTGATCCTTCATGTATTGAATCCATAGCTCTTCCTCCAAATGAGTCATCGGTCGAGAGAATACCCGTCCATCTTCTTTCTTCATTTATTGGTTCCAAGGGTTCTTTGGGATGAGATGCGAGAGAGATAGAGAGGGAAGCACACAATACAAACAATAGTTTTGAAGAAATGGGTTTTATTTTGTGGTTGTCGGAAAAACATCAAACAAATGACAGCTCATAAATCATCACATCTAACATAAGTATATAATAGGGGTTTGGTCTTCTAAAGGTCAAGTACATCTTCAGAGTCTTCAAATTCTTCCAGTCTTCAACTGTTGTAGCTTCAACTATCCTAATGCATGGTGAAATCCTATTTACTCTGAAGTGGCCATCAGTTGCCCGATATCTTGTCCTTCTTAGAGTGGCTTCAGTTGATCTTCCGTGTGGTCAAAAGGGAAGGGGTATATTCTAACTATTGGAGATAAGAGGGACCACTTGAGAAAATCAGAAAAGATGAGAAGTAAGGGTCTTTTTGAAAATAATGTTTTACAGCTATCCTGTCCTAGGGGCTTTCCGATTTCTAGGGTCACGTCCTACAGCCAACATGTGCTCTGATACCGTATCTGTAGTGACCCAACCTCAAACGGTCAAGCCTCTTTGTATCTTTGTCATCCCTGGATCAGTATGCTGGCACACACAGTACATCAATGTATATATCAAAGTGCAATCACATGTATAAATAACGTAAAACTGATATATACCTCCTAAGTCTCAGCAGAAACAATCAAACGGGTGTGGAGTCCCATCAATACCATCGGCAAGTTGAGTGTAGACTATAATCCAACAACGATACTCACTCGTCATAGAAATAATCCTGCAACATGATACGTTATAGCCGTGTAGGTCAGTACATTCAATGTACCACGAAGATCATTGTAAAAACAGATGATAAAACTATACTATATGCAATATGGCTTTGTGGCTCTGGGTCTGAGTTTTGTTTGCGTAAAAGCTGGTTTTATGTTCCCTACATCAAAGGAAATAATCAGAGTCTGAACTACGGAGTTATCTATCATGACATGGTTCCGCCAACCGATGTCTCACAACCCAAATCATCATAAGTTGCCGACAATTATGTTATCAGTCCGGTGTTGAGAGTTCCGAGATAGATCCAAGTCCAGATGCTCAAATTGTCCATAACTGGGGACACGGCTAATCGATTAGGTTTTAACCCTCTGCAAAGGTTTGTACACTTTACCCGCAAGATTCGATCCGTCTTTTTACGTTCTCGCACTTTAGGGTGTTTGAGAACAAGATGACCGAAACATGATCTTCCGAAGAGTTCCTCTGACCACTGTCCGGTGCTCATCCAATCCTACCGTAGTTATACATCTGCTAGCACCATCCCAGCCAGAATCACAACTAAGGTCAACCAAGCCAGAGTCGATAGTGACTTGCAGTTGCACAGGTAAGCTTCCGGGCATGAAGTATTCTTCCGTCTCTTTGAGTCTGGGTGAAGCTTTCCGCAAGATGTCATGGCGCTTCTCCATGCATCCCAACCATTCACTGGTTTCTCCAGGGTGCCCATCAAATCCGTCCTTCACCAAGTAGTGTGTATTGAATTCTTGTCTCAAGTCTCGAAATCTTCAGGTCTTGAAGTCCTGAAGATGCAGTCCTTGCTGATGCCATCATGAAGTTGTCGTCATTGACGTAGGGCTCCTTCATACTCACACCACTCCCGAGAACTCATATTAACCCCATCTAGTATAGCATAGCATTTAAACTACATAACGTCCCAGACTTGATGACAGGGAGATGGGTTCCTACCTCATGCATTCTACTCAACTACAAGAAGTCAATAACACTACTGGAGGGATCATGAATGGTGACACTAAATGCAATAAAAACATGGATATGAATAACATGGTCAAAGTGGACTTGCCTGGTAAGTTGATGAAGATAAAAACGCTCTCGGAAACTTTGATAAACTATTCATCACTCCAAGAAAATCTATATGGTCAAACATATCATTCATATAAGCAGACATACTAGCAAGCAACTCTAACACTCATAATGAAATTAACAAATAAAATGCAAATCAACACGGGACACCAGATAAAAACCAAGGAAAACTACACAACAAAACTACTAAAGAAAACTCTATGACATAACACAAAATAGTTTTGTCGTAAGTAAAAAAACTTAACAACAACTAAAACACTAATCTAATAAATTACTAGAAAAGAAAAGTTAAAATAACTAATTTAACAGATAGTATTTTTCATAAACTTTTAGAAGCAAAAAGAAACAAATAAAAATCTTTTATAAAACTCTAACTATGACCTATACAAGTTTTCATACAAAAATAAAGAATTTTTTTAAGTAAGAATAAAATTGTCAATTTTTAAATAACAGAAACAAAATAAATTTATCAAAAGTAACAAAAATAAATAAATAAATAACTATTAAAACTATAAAGAAAAGACTAAAACAAAACTAAAACTAATACAGTACTTTTTTGCCTAAAAACCTAATTTGAAATAAAAAAAACTAATTTGAAAAAGTCTACTGTTTAGACAAAAGATCAAGTGATCACTAGCAAAAAGAATTGATCAAAAAGCTATTTTTAAACAAAAGTTATTAGCAATCTAGTGTTTGTAACAAAGCTGTTTGAATTCGAAATTCAAAAAGTTCAAAAATATTTTCGTTGGTTCCACGGGAAAGATGGGATTTTTTTGAATCCATAGCTAAAAGAATCATCAAAATCGGAGTTGTGGATCTAAAGATATAAATAAAACCAAATGTAAAACTAAAAACAGAAACGAACAACAACAACAACAACAACAACAACAACAACAACAACAAAAATTGCGCGCTAGCTACGTAGCGGGCTGTAACTAGGCCTACGGGGTGTGTGTTCTGTAACTAAGCTACTCTCGGGCGTATTATAAGTGAACCACTAACACGCATACAAATAAAAGAAACCGGCGTACCAGTTCGATCTAACCGAAGAAACCCGATCTACCAAAACAAACCGATCTACTAAACCGATCTAATATTATTTGCACTTAATGTTTCGAACAAAATGGAGGGAGCCACTCGTTGCTTGCATAGAGGGCCTCGTTGTAGACATGGAAGTGGAGGTCGGCGGGGCGATGGCTCCAGTGAGCGGCGGCGGAGATGGTGATGTCCAGCGGATGGAGAGGTCCGAGGGGTCCGATTTTCTGTGGATAGTGAGGCGAGGAGACGCCAGAGTCGAGCGGGGCGACTCAAGAAGCTCCTGTGAACAGGGAGCACCGGCGACGACGGACGAGGTTGAGGACGAGGTTCTGGTGCTCCCTGGGCGGCATGGTTATGTCAAATAGATGCATGATCCTGAGGGGAAGTAGAGTATGGAAGGAGGGGTCCCGGAAATCTCACCTACGGTCAGAGTCGAGCGATGAACTCTGCTTGGCCGGCCTAGATTGGAACAATGAGGGTGTCATCTAGAGGTGGTCTTGGGCATGGGTTTTCAAAGGGAAACAGGAGAGGACGGCCTCGTGTATTTATAGGACATGAGGCTTGGGGAAGGGGTGGACTCGGGTAGGGTTCCCATGAAGATCGAGCGCAGCGGCGACGTTGGGAGCAATCCAGGTAGGAGTCTATTGTGTACGCGTACATGGAGAAGAAGAATGAAAAGGGTGGGTCCCAGCACTAGAGAAAAAAATTAGGGAGAGAGAGATTGTGAGAGGGAGCGGTGGCGACGGCTCCTGGGGAGTCCCTCCCGTGCGAGCGCTAGCCCCAGCGCCAACGCTAGGCTGGGCCGGCCGGTGCGCCTGGCCTAGCCTAGCGGGCTCTTTTTTTTAAGACAGAGGGTAAATTCAAAGAAAACAAACTAAATAAAAACTTAATATAGGCATATAATATATCATAATTTTTAGAAAAATAAATCCTAAAACATGAACATATTTTCAGAGGCAACAAAAATTCAAATAAGGCAAACAGTGCTACTGGTGCAATCAAACCCAATAAAAATCATTTTTAAAATACCAAAATGATTTCAACTTTATTTTCTCCAAATTTTCTATTGAAGGGAATCATTTTACCCTTATTTAGATTTATTTGTTTTTCGGAGGAAAATAATTTGAATAAAAGCCAAATAAGTCCTAAATGGTTTTGAAATAACTTTAGAGGGACTTTGATTCTTTTAAACTTCCAACTCATATTTCATATAATTTGAAGAAGTCATTTTAACTTCTCTCGTGAAAATCATTAAGTTGCATAAAGTTTCTGAATTTGAAATATTTCCAAATGGAATTCAAATCATTTTCAAATCCCTTCTCATTTTCTTTACATGGAAGAAGTCATATTTTCTTCACTCTAGGGTTTTGTGATGAAATGAATTTGAATTCATTGGAGATCAAAAGTAAAGATGAAACTTTTGGGGAAGTCCTTTTATTCCCTCTCATTCAACTTTCAAAAAGTTTCAAATTGCACTCAATTTTACTCAATCATTCCCACAACAATCCAACAAACAATCAAAAATATTTATTTAATATAACATTCCAAAATTTAGAATTTTGGGATGTTACAAACCTACCACACTTAAAATGAATCTTGTCCTCGAGATTCGAAGAGGCTAGAAAGAAAAGGTTAGGGTTTGGGGGTCTTCCAGCAGTTCCATTGATCAGAATGGTCTAGTGTGCTACCACACTTAAAAGCAGGGTTATGTTTCTGAAAGAACTCATGTACTCCGTCCATTTGGGTTGAGGGTGTCGATCTTCTCATACTCTCTGGAATAACTCTTTCACTGAGGCTCTTCTGGTAGGGTCACAACCTTTTTCCTAAAACACGTGTCCTTTCATCCTGGAGAGGTTCTTCCGATACTAGCTCTTCTTAACTAATAGGTCTATCGCCAATACTAAACAACTTTCAAGATCTCATCATGGTCAATGGTTCATGGTTTCTCCTGCAGGAAATGAGTATGTGCTGAATCTCACCGAATAACCTACATTTGGTAGTGGTTGCCCGTACATGGATCAATCGTCCTACCATTCTAGGGTTTAAACAAGGTTTTGGCATCGTCTTCACTCTACTATGGGTAAGTCACTCAGATTTACCATTCCAAATAGCACGAGCGAATGATACGAGTAAGTCGGTATGGTGATCAATCCATTCCGCACCTAGATAATTACCATGTATAAGGTTTAGCGAATCTCGCAATTCTAACACTCGGGCATTCTCACAAGCATTGCATAATTTCTCTTGTCCCCGAACTAGGTTCGGGTAATTACATTATTTCTGCAAGCTGAACCAAACATCTATCATTCTTCACAACTCTCGGGTTTCTGTATCCTCCTAAGGAACGTCTGTTGTTCAAATCGCAGTTTATTCCCAACATTTCTTCTTCCAGTGGGTAGTTGATCCTTATTAATTCCTGGGCCTGTGGTCTATGGCCTACTTCAATACTTGTACCACTTTAACTCATCCTTGGAGTAACTCTTGTTCCATATTACACCTCCTTTAAATCAATAGTACTCCGTTTCTTCATAACCATCATTTCAAAAGCAAAACTCCAATTTTTTTCCCGAACTCCAGTCCATGGAATATATATTTTCCTATCCATGGGTCTAGTGTTCTCACAGGATACTACCACCCTTAAAGTGAAATGCACAATTTCACCCATACACCATATTTCTCATATCCTCGAAAATGGTCCAAATCCTTGTTCATAGGGTAACAACTCATACAATTCAACATTTGAAATTATAACACATTAACCTTATTTATTCATGAACCATTACAATATCGGAGACTTACATTACATAAATTCAACTCCATGTCCTTATGAAAATAAATATTTCCTACTACACTTATTATCGATATTAAAATTCTCAACTACTCAGCTCCAGCTTTCCTCTTGTCGGGACATTCCCTAGAAAAATGTCCTGCTTCCTTCTAGTGAAAACAAATGACTTCCGACATGTCTAGGGGCTTCTTTGTGATTATGTAGGCTCCTTGGATTTTTAGCTTCTTTTCTGGACATTTATCAGCGCAATGACCTAAAACCTTTCACGTGAAACATGTGATATTACTAAGGTCCTTTTCTGCAGAAATTGGGTTGTTCTGGGGATGCCTTCATCTTCTCTTCCTGGATTTCTCCGTAATGATCAGAGCTTATATTTCCTGAGGGTCAAACTTCACTTCTGCTGTCGGGAAATCTCTAGGATACTCTTATCTTTCCTTTGTGCAATACTAGGAATAATGTACTTCTTTTCCACATGAATAGCAAGCGTTGGAGTAAAATCTGATTAGGCCTTCTTCAGGGTCTTCAACAACTTCCTTCAACACAGGTTCTTCTAAACTTTCCCTGAGGGCTTCTTTCTGCTGCTTGGTAATTTCTTGTACCTTGGAGTAAAGGTGACACTGAGCATGGTAGTGTGTATTTCCTTCACACAGGAAACAAGTAACCCACCCAGTCGGGCATACTTCACCTAAGTGATTTTCCTCACAATGGGGGCATCCATCCTTGGGCTCTTCATGGGTGTGTCCTATTTCTTCGCAAATCTTGCAGGCACAATGTTTCTTCTTTGGGTTATTGATACGTCTCCAACATATCTATAATTTTTGATTATTCCATGCTATTATATTAATAAATCTTGGATATTTTATAATCATTTTATAGAATTTTATATCATTTTTTGGTACTAACCTATTGAAATAGTGCTAAGTGCCAGTTGTTGTTTTCTCCATGTTTTCTACATCGTAGAAAATCAATATCAAATGGAGTCCAAATGCCACAAAACTTTACGGAGAATTTTTATGGGCCAAAAGGAACACAACAGGCCCTGGCTGCGCCTAGGGGTGCCCCAAGGGAGGCACAACCCACCAGGGCGTGCTAGGAGGCCCATGCGCACCCTGGTGGATTGTGCCCACCTCGGCTGCTCCCCAGACCGCCTCTTTGATCTATAAATACCCCAATATTCCCAAAACCCAAGGGGAGTCGAAGAAATATTCATCCAACCGCCGCAGAGTCCAGAACCACCAGATCCAATCCAGACACCATCTCGGATGGGGTTCACCACCTCCATTGGTGCATATCCGATGATGCGTGAGTACTTCTTTGTAGACCTTTAGGTCCGTAGTTAGTAGCTAGATGGCTTCATCTCTCTCTCTTGATTCTCAATACAATGGTCTCTTGAAGATCCATATGATGTAACTCTTTTGCAGTGTGTTTGTTGGGATCGATGAACTTTGAGTTTATGATCAGATCTATGATTTTATATCCATGAAAGTATTTGAGTTTCTTTGATCTCTTTTATGCATGATCTCTTATAGCCTCATATTTCTTCTCTGATATTTAGGTTTTGTTTGGCCAACTTGATCTATTCATCTTGCAATGGGAAGAGGTGCTTTGTGGTGGGTTCGATCTTACGGTGCTTGATCCCAGTGACAGAAAGGGAACCGACACATATGTATCGTTGCTACAAAGGATAAAACGATTGGGTCTATCTCTACATAGATAGATCTTGTCTACATCATGTCATCGTTCTTATTGCATTACTTAGTTTCTCCATGAACTTAATACACTAGATGCATGCTGGATAGCGGTGGATGTGTGGAGTAATAGTAGTAGATGCAGGCGGGAGTCGGTCTACTAATCTTGTACATGATGCCTATGTAATGATCATTGCCTGGATATCGTCATGAGTATTTGAAGTTCTATCAATTGCCCAACAGTAATTTGTTCACCCACCGGTTTGCTATTTTTCTTGAGAGAAGCCACTAGTGAAACCTACGGCCCCCGGGTCTCTTTCTCATATTATTTGCCTGTGCGATCTACATTTTGCATTTATTTTCCGATCTATTAATCCAAAAATACTTTGCTGCACTTTATTTTATTTGCAATCTATTTATCCAATATATTACAACTTTTTCCCGTCACGCATCAATGTCTGGCACCGTACCCGAAAGGGATTGACAACCCGTTTAACACGTCGGGTTGCGAGGATTTGTTATCTGTGTGCAGGGGTTGTTTACGTTGTGTTGCTTGGTTCTCCTAGTGGTTCGATAACCTTGGTTTCATTTCTGAGGGAAATACCTACCACCGATGTACCGCATCTTCCCTTCCTCTTTGGGGAAATACCGACGTAGCTTCAAGCGACATCAAAAGGAATTTTTGGCGCCATTGCCGGGGAGGATATTCAACATATACTAGGTTCCTAATCACAAATCTCATCTCCTTGCAATTTACATTATTTGCCATTTGCCTCTCGTTTTCCTCTCCCCCACTTCACAAAAATTTGCCGTTTTATTTGCCCCTCTTTTTCGTTCGCCGTTTTCTTGTCAGATCTATCCTTCGCTTGCAACCATGAGTAATTTCGGTATGGCACCAACAAATGATGGCCTAACTCCTAAAACTGGACATACAGGCCATCTGGATGCTAAAACTTTTATCTTGGGACAAGGGAACGTTATGAGAAAAAAAACGTATCCAATAATTTTTCAATTGTATTGGGAAGCTAAGTCTTGATGATGCCCCTATACTTAAAACTACTAGATCTTATGCGGATGTTGTTTCAGCACTAGTTCTGAAACTTGAAAGTAAATTTATTCGTACTCATCCTACTTTGCAAAGATTGTTTTTTGAGCTTCCCGTTATAAAGAACCCTAGGGCTAAAAAGATGGCCACTCTCGTTCTTATGAATGAGTTTGACTACATAATACGGGAAGCTAGGGAAATTTTTGAATTTTATGGTATGAATCGTGAAAAACCTGTGATAGACGATATTCTTTACAATAGTGACTATGCTTTAAGACATTTTCTTGGGGATAATAAAATATTTTATGAGAATCTTAAAAAGGAAGTCCCCGTTCTAGATATAATCCAACAAATTTTCTACAATGTTAACCAACATTACTCTTGGATTGTTGCGGGGAATCAAAGAGGTTATGATGAACATCAACTTAGGAATGCTAAGGTTTTTGTGGATGATATGTTTTATGTTGTGTTTACAAAAGCCCATGATGAAAGCACCTCTAAGAAGGTTAAGAAGAAAGATGACAAAACTTAGGTCCTTGCTTTATGCCTAGCTAAGGGCGTAAAACTATAATGCTTGTTGGGAGGCAACCCAATGAATAAAATTTATTTTTGATTTTTTTATGTTTTTGAGTGTTAGAACAATGATGCTACTATTATGATTGTGTTTTTTATGTTTTAATTAGTGTTTGTGCCAAGTAAAGCCTTTAGGATCTTCTTGGGTGATAGTTGTTTGATCTTGCTCAAAAAACAGAAACTTTTACGCTCACTAAAATAATTATCATTTTTTACCAAAGAGCAATAAAATACAAGTTCCACTTGCAATAGATCAATATACTAATTTCTTAGGTCGTCCTAATTTTTCAGAATTTTTGGAGTTACATAATTATTCAAAATAGTTAGATTGCTACACACTATTATGTTTTGACTGATTCTGTTTTCTTTGTGTTGTGTGCTTGTTTTGATGGCTCTATGGTTTTCTTTGATGAGTTTTTGCCATAGAAAAGTTGGAATATAGTAGATATAATGCAAGAACAAAATAAGAATTGGTTTTATACAACACTTATAGTAGTGATTTTTATTCTTATACTAACGGATCTCACGAAGGTTTTGTTGAGTTTTGTGTGATTGAAGTTTTCAAGTTTTGGGTTATCTTACGATGGATGAAGGAATAAGGAGTAGAAGAGCCTAAGCTTGGGGATGCCCCGGCATCCCAAGATATTATCCAAAAATGAGAAACCAACTAAGCTTGGGGATGCCCCCGAGTGGCATCCCCTCTTTCATCTAACGACCATTGGTATTTTACTCGAAACTATATTTTTATTCATCACATACTATGTGTTTTGCTTGGAGCGTCTTGTATGATATGAGTCTTTGCTTCAAGTCTTGATCCCTTGCTGGACACACCTATTTGAGAGAGCCAAAATTATGTCATGACTTGTTAAAATTGATCTCTATGCTTCACTTAATTTTTTTTATGAGCTATGGACTTGCTCTAGTGCTTCACTTATATATTTTTGAGCACGGTGTGCTTAGTATTTTTGAAGAAATGCTCTCTTGCTTTGCTTAGATTTATTTGAGATTTAGTAAAATTTTCAAGAAGTTCTCTGTTGCTTCACTTAAATTAATTTGGGAGAAAGACAAATTATGCTCATGATCTTCACTTATATTTGTTTGAGCTTGTCAAAAGCAACACATGAAAATTAGTCCCAAAGTGATAGATATCCAAGAAGGATATAATAAAAACTTTCATGAAGATCATTGGACAAAATAAACTTGATTCTTAGTAATAGTTTTGAGATATGATGATGTGATATGTGAGTCATCTTGATGAGTAATTATGCTTTAGTAACAATATTGGAGTTAAGGTTTGTGATTCCCTATGCAAGCACGAAAGTGAATAGTTATGAAATGAAATTATATCCTACTTGTGGTGCATTATTTGTTGTTAGTTATGCTTAATGCTCGCTTATGAGATTATTCGTTTCTTGGTTGGTCGCTTCCCAATCTTTTTCTAGCCTTCATTTTGCACTAAGTATGATCACTACTTGTGCATCCAAAAACCATTAACCCAGTTTTGCCACATGAGTCCACTATATCTACCTATATGCAGTATTCTTTTGACATTCTAAGAAAATTTACATGTGCCATCTCTAATTTTAAAAAATAACTTCTCTTTTGTGTGTTTGTTTCGCTCACGGAGCGGTGATGGGTGGCTAATATTTTCCATGCTAGATGTGTTATTATCAAGATGAGTGTTTATTCACTTGTCATTGTACAAGAGTAAGGCAAAGGTATTAGGGATGCCCAGTCCCGAAATGCAAAAATGAATTTACTTTATGTTGTCAAATAATAAATTCCTTGGAAAGTATTGGTATGGAGGGCACCCGTGGATACGATTAACCATGGAAAGTGAAAGTATGGTGGAAAAAAGGAATAAACTTTATTTTCTGTTTGGGAACCGCCTATGATATATCTAAGCATGGAAAGTATTGGGAACTCTAAGTCATTTTCATTGGTGGGATGGGTACACCTCCCAAAATGTTTTTATCTCTAAGTTTTTCGCTTTGAGCTCTGGCACCTCTACAAATCCCTACTTCCCTCTGCGAAGGGCCTTTCTTTTACTTTATGCAATTTTTATTTTGAATTTGAATCTCCATCTACTCTTATAAAAGGCACCAACTAGGATGCAATATGATCATACTTGGGTATTGGACATAGCTAATATGCGAGACATGGTTGCTTGTTGATATGCTTGAGTATTTAAATTATCATGTCAAAACTAGACTATTGCTTTGAACAATATAAAAGTCCAAATGTCCATGCTATAAAGAAAGAAATATGATATGACATGTTAGGCAGCATTCCACATCAAAAATTCTGTTTTTATCACTTCCCAACTCGAGGACGAGTAAGAGTTAAGCTTGGGGATGCTGATACGTCTCCAACGTATCTATAATTTTTTATTGTTCCATGCTGTTATATTATCAATCTTGGATGTTTTTTAATCATTTTATAGTCATTTTATATCATTTTTTGGTACTAACCTATTGACATAGTGCCAAGTGCCAGTTGTTGTTGTTTCCATGTTTTTTACATCACAGGAAATCAATATCAAACAGAGTCCAAATGCCACGAAACTTTACAGAGAATTTTTATGGGCCAAAAGGAACACAACGGGCCTTGGCTGCGCCTCGGGACTGCCCCGAGGGAGGTAAAACCCACCAGGGCACGCCAGGAGGCCCACGCGCGCCCTGGTGGGTTGTGCCCACCTCAGGTGCCCCCAGACTGCCTCTTTGCCTATAAATACCCCAATATTCACAAAACCCTAGGGGAGTCGACGAAATATTCATCCAGCCGCCGCAAAGTCCAGAACCACCAGATCCAATCCAGACACCATCTCGGATGGGGTTCACCACCTCCATTGGTGCCTCTCCGATGATGCGTGAGTAGTTCTTTGTAGACCTTCAGGGCTGTAGGTAGTAGCTAGATGGCTTCATCTCTGTCTTTTGATTCTCAATACAATGGTCTCTTGGAGATCCATATGATTTAACTCTTTTGCGGTGTGTTTGTTGGGATCGATGAACTTTGAGTTTATGATTAGATCTATGTTTTTATATCCATGAAAGTATTTGAGTTTATTTGATCTCTTTTATGCATGATCTCTTATAGCCTCGTATTTCTTCTCCGATATTTGGGTTTTGTTTGGCCAACTTGATCTATTTATCTTGCAATGGGAAGAGGTGCTTTGTAGTGGGTTCGATCTTACGGTGCTTGATTCCAGTGACAGAAAGGGAACCGACACGTATGTATCATTGCTACTAAGGATAAAACTATGGGGTCTATCTCTACATAGATAGATCTTGTCTACATCATGTCATCATTCTTATTGCATTACTTCATTTCTCCATGAACTTAATACACTAGATGCATGCTGGATAGCGGTCGATGTGTGGAGTAATAGTAGTAGATGCAGGCAGGAGTCGGTCTACTAATCTTGGATGTGATGTCTATATAATGACCATTGCATGGATATCGTCATGAGTATTTGACGTTCTATCAATTGCCCAATATTAATTTGTTCACCCACCGCTTTGCTATTTTTCTAGAGAGGACACTAGTGAAACCTACGCCCCCCCGGGGGTCTCTTTCTCATATTATTTGCCTTTGCGATCTACGTTTTGCATTTATTTTTAGATCTATTAATCCAAAAATCCAAAAATACTTTGCTGGACTTATATTTTATTTGCGATCTATTTATCCAATCTATTACAACTTTTTCCCGTCATGCATCAATTTTTGGCACCGTACCCAAAAGGGATTCACAACCCCTTTAACACGTCGGGTTGCAAGGATGTGTTATCTGTGTGCAGGGGCTGTTTACGTTGTGTTGCTTGGTTCTCCTACTGGTTCTATAACCTTGGTTTCATATCTGAGGGAAATACCTACTGCCGTTGTGGTGCATCATCCCTTCCTCTTTGGGGAAATGCTGATGTAGCTTCAAGCGACATCAGTTATCATAGTGCTTCTGGATAAGAAGGGATCTCAACAAAGTCTTCTTGAATTCCTCCCAAGTTTTTGCTCTGTTGCATCCTTGTATGGCTTGATGCATTCTCCACCAGGTTGCAGCACTCCTGTTAAAATATTGAAGAGCATATTGAACCTCATACTTCCTTGCAATCAATTTTTTTGTGAAGTGATCCTTCATGTTTTGAATCCATAGCTCCGCCTCCAAATGACTCATCGGTCGAGAGAATACCCGTCCATCTTCTTTCTTCATCTATTGGGTCCAAGGGTTTTTTGGGATGAGATGCGGGAGAGATAGAGAGGGAAGCACACAATACAAACAATAGTATTGAAGAAACGGGTTTTATTTTGTGGCTGTTGGAAAAACATCAAACAAATGACAGGTCATAAATGATCTCATCTAATGTAAGTATATAACACGGGTTTGGTCTTCTAAAGGTCAAGTACATCTTCAGAGTCTTCAAATTCTTCCAGCCTTCAGAGTCTTCAACTGTTGTAGCTTCAACTCTCCTAATGCATGGTGAAATCCTCTTTACTCTAAAGTGGCCATCAGTTGTCCGATATCTTGTCCTTCTTGGAGTGGCTTCAGTTGATCTTCAATGTGGTCAAAAGGGAAAGGGGTATATTCTGACTATTTGAGATAAGTGGGACCACTAGACAAAATCAAAAAAGATGAGAAGTAAGGGCCTTTTTGAAAATAATGTTTTACAGCTATCCTGTCCTAGGGGCTTTCCGATTTCTAGGGTCACGTCCTACAGCCAACATGTGCTCTGATACCATATCTGTAGCGACCCAACATCAAAAGGTCAAGCCTATGTGTATCTATGCCATCCCTGGATCAGTATGTTGGCACACACAGTACATAAATGTATATATCAAAGTGCAATCACATGTATGAATAACGTAAAACTGATATATACCTCATAAGTCTCAGTGGAATCAATCAAACGGGTGTGGAGTCCCATCAACGTCATCGGCAAGTTGAGTGTAGATCGTAACCCAACAACGAAACTCACTCGTCGTAGAAATAATCCTGCAACATGATACGTTGCAGCCGTGTAGGTCAGTACATTGAATGTACCAGCAAGATCACTGTAAAAAAATAGATGATAAAACTATACTATATGCAATATGGCTTTGTGGCTCTAGGTCTGAGTTTTGTTTGCGTAAAAGCTGGTTTTATTTTCCCTACATCAAAGGAAATAATCAGAGTCTGAACTACGTAGTTTTCTATCATGACATGTTTCCGCCAACCGATGTCTCACAGCCCAAATCATCATAAGTTGCCGACAATTATGTTATCAGTCTGGTGTTGAGAGTTCCGAGATAGATCCAAGTCCAGATGCTCAAATTGTCCGTAGCCGTGGACACGGCTAATCGATTAGGTATTAACCCTCTGTAGAGGTTTGTACACTTTACCCGCAAGATTCGATCCCTCTTTTACGTTCTCGCACTTCAGGGTGTTTGAGAACAAGATGACCGAAACATGGTCTTCCGAAGAGTTCCTCTGACCACTGTCCGATGCTCATCCAATCCTACCGTAGTTCTACATCTGCTAGCACCGGCCTAGCCAAAATCACAACTATGGTCAACCAAGCCAGAGCCCATAGTGACTTGCGGTTGCATAGGTAAGCTTCCAGGCATGAAGTATTATTCCGTCTCTTTGAGTCTGGGTGAAGCTTTCCGGAAGATATCATGGCGCTTATCCATGCATCCCAGCCATCCACTCGTTGCTCCAGGGTGCCCATCAAATCCATCCTTCACGCAGTAGTGTATATTGAATTCTTGTCTCGAGTCTCAAAATCTTGAGGTCTTGAAGTCCTGAAGATGCAGCCCTTGCCGATGCCATCATGAAGTTGTCATCATTGACGTAGGGGTCCTTCATACTCATGCCACTCCCGAGCACTCATACCAACCCCATCTACTATAGCGTAGCATTTAAACTACATAACGTCCTGGGCTTGATGACATGGATATCGGTTCCTACCTCATGCATTCTACTCAACTACAAGAAGTCAATAACACTACTGGAGGGATCATGAATAGTGACACTACATGTAATAAAAACATGGGTATGAATAACATGGCCAAATTGAACTTGCCTGGTAAGTTGATGAAGATAAAAACGCTCTCGAAAACTTTGATAAACTATTCGTCACTCCGAGAAAATCTATATAGTCAAACATAGCATTCATATAAGCAGACATACTAGCAAGTAACTCTAACACTCATAATAAAATCAAAAAATAAAATGCAAATCAACAAGGGACACCAAATAAAAACCAAGGAAAACTACACAACAAAACTACTAAAGAAAACTCTAAGACATAACACAAAATAGTTTTGTCGTAATTAAAAACTTAACAACAATTAAAACACATAAATTAACAGAAAAGAAAAGGTAAAACAACTAATTTAATAGATAGGATTTTTCATAAACTTTTAGAAACAAAAAGAAGCAAATAAAAAACTTTTATAAAACTCTAACTATGACCAATACAAGTTTTCATACAAAACTAAAGAAATTATTTTTTAAATAAGAATAAAATTGTCTATTGTTAAATAATAGAAACAAAATAAATTTTTCAAAAGTGACAGAAAGAAATAAATTAAAATTTACTAAAACTATAAAGAAAAGACTAAAACAAAACTAAAACAGTACTGTTTTGCCTAAAACCCTAATTTAAGTAAACCAAAACTAATTTGCAGAAGTCTATTGTTTAGACAAACGATCAAGTGATCACTAGCAAAAAGAATTAATCAAGAAGTTATTTTTAAACAAAAGTTATTAGCAATCTACTGTTTGTAACAAAGCTGTTTGAAGTCGAAATTCAAGAAGTTCAAAAATATTTTCGTTGGTTCCATAGGGTAGATGGGATTTTTTTAATCTGTAGCTAAAAGAATCATCAAAATCGGAGTTGTGGATCTAAACATAAAAAAACAAATCTAAAACTAAAAACAGAAATGAACAACAACTAAAAAAATGTGCGCTAGCTACGTAGCGGGCTGTAATTGGGCCTATGGGGTGTGTGTTCTGTAACTAAGCTACTCTCGGGCATATTATAAGTGAACCGCTAACATGCGTACAAATAAAAGAAACCGGCGTACCGGTTCAATCTAACCGAAGAAAACTGATGTACCAAAACAAACCGATCTAATATTATTTGCACTTAACGTTTCGAAAAAACAAACAGTGGGAGCCTCTCGTTGCTTACAGAGAGGGGATCATTGTAGACATGGAAGTGGAGGTCGGTGGGGCGATGGCTCCGGTGAGCGGCGGAGGAGACGGTGTTGTATGGAGAACTCTGAGGGGATCTGATTTTCTGTGGATAGTGAGGCGAGGAGACGTCGGAGTCAAGCGGCGCGACTCGAGAAGCTCGTGTGAACCAGGAGCTCCAGCGACGACGGACGAGGTTCCGGTGCTCCCTGGGCGGCATGGTTATGTCAAATAGATGCACAATCCCAAGGGGGAGTAGAGTATTGAGGGAGGGATCTCGGAAAGCTCACCTGCGGTTGGAGTCGAGCGATGAACTCTGCTTGGCCGACCTAGATTGGAACAACGAGGGTGTCGTCTAGAGGTGGTCTTGGGCGTGGGTTTTCAAAGGGAAATGGGAGAGGACGGCCTCGGGTATTTATAGGACATGAGGCTTGGGGAAGGGGTGGACTCGGATAGGGTTCCCATGAAGATCTAGCGCGGCGGCGGCGGTAGCGATCCAGGTAGGAGTGTGTTGTGTACGGGTACGTGGAGAAGAAGAAAGAGAAGGTTGGGTCCCAGCGCTAGAGAAAAAATGAGGGAGAGATAGATCGTGAGAGGGATCGGTGGCGGCGGCTCCTGGGGAGTCCCTCCCGTGCGAGCGCTAGCCCTAGCGCTAGTGCTGGGCTGGGCCGGCCAGTGCGCCTGGCCTAGCCTAGCGGGCTCTTTTCTTTTAAAGACAGAGGGTAAACTCAAAGAAAACACACTAAATAAAAACTTAATATAGGTATATAATATATCGTAATTTTCAAAAAAAGAAATCCTAAAACATGAACATATTTTTAGAGGCAATAAAAATCTAAAAAAAATCAAATAAGGCAAACAGTGCTACTGGTGCAATCAAACCCAATAAAAATCATTTTTTAAATACCAAAATGATTTCAACTTTATTTTCTCCAAATTTTCTATTAAAGGGAATCATTTTACCTGAAAGTGCATTAAGTCAACTAGAGGGGGGTGAATAGGCGATTTTTAAGAATTCTTCACTGAGGAATTTCAGGGTGCGGAAATTCCTACGTGAAGAACTACTTGCAGCGGAAAAAGTACTCAGATGCAGACATGACATAACATAAGTGTCGGTGTCAAAACCGGTGGATGACGGGCAGGGGGTCCCGAACTGTGCGTCTAAGGCGGATGGTAACAGGAGGCAGGGGACACGATGTTTTACCCAGGTTCGGGCCCTCTTGATAGAGGTAAAACCCTACGTCCTGCTTGATTGTTCTTGATGATATGAGTATTACAAGAGTAGATCTAGCACGAGATCAGAGGGGCTAAACACTAGAAGCTAGCCTATGGTATGATTGTATGTTTTCCTACAGACTAAAACCCTCCGGTTTATATAGACACCGGAGGGGGCTAGGGTTACACAAGGTCGGTAACAAAGGAGGAGATATACATATCAGTATTGCCTAGCTTGCCTTCCACGCCAAGTAGAGTCCCATTCGGACACGAGACGAAGTCTTCAATCTTGTATATTCATAGTCCAACAGTCCGGCCAAAGGATATAGTCCGGCTGTTCGGAGACCCCCTAATCCAGGACTCCCTCAGTAGCCCCTGAACCAGGGTTCAATGATGATGTGTCCGACGCGCAGTGTTGTCTTCGGCATTGCAAGGCAGGTTCCTCCTCCGAATACACCACGGAAGAGTTTGAATACAAGGATAGTGTCCGACCCTGCAAAATAAGTTCCACATACCACCGTAGAGAGAATAATATTTCCACAAATCTAATCTGCTGACGCGTTTTGGCAGCATGACATCACGCCACGGCCCGGTAATTATTAGAACCGTTTTTCTTTAACCAGCCCCGCACATAATGCGAGGCGGTTTCTTGACACGTCTTGTCAAAGCAGAGATCGTGTTCCCCTTATCATGGGATTCTCATCAATACCAACATGGGTAACCCAACCGTGCTTGTTGGTATGACTTCTAGATCTTAGGTAAGTCTCAAACGGCCACGAGCGGGATGCCTGATATTCACCCTCTTTATAAAGGGGCAGGGCTTTTTATTTTTTTCCCTCACGCGCTCAATCGAATCCTTCCCCTGCCTCGAGTTCTAACACCCAAAGCTCAGGTCAGGCGCTTCGGACCTTCAATCATGTCTGGATCCAGCCTTCAAGGTCAGTGGATGCCTTCCTCCGTCATAGAGGAGGACATCAAGAAGTTGAGGGAGGCCAGATATCTGACCGCCGAAATTTTGCATTGGCTGCCCGCCCGAGGGCAGGTCGTCACTACTCCCGAACCCAACGAGAGCGTCGTGTTCGTCTCCCACTTCCTTCGAGGGCTAGGCCTCGCTCTGGATCCCTTTGTTAGGGGTCTTATGTACTATTATGGGCTGGATTTTCATCATCCGGCCCTGGATTCCCTTCTTCACATCTCATCATTCATTGTCGTATGTGAGGCCTACCTCCGCATTGCCCCTCACTTCGGTCTATGGCTCAAGACCTTCAATGTGAAGCCGAAGATGGTCGAGGGGCAGTACGCAGCGTGCGGAGGTGCTTTAATAAGCAAAATTGCTGACACTCCATGGAAAAGGGTTCCTTTCCAGAGGTGTCTGGATTGTGGCAGCGGGAGTGGTTCTACATCACAGCTCCCCGAAGTGCCAAATGGGTAGCTGCCCCCGCCTTTCGCTCGGGCCCCCACCACAACTGATGTCATGGATCAGTAGGGGGCTGAGCTGGGGTCCATCCAAGAACGTGCCAATATTGCAGAGCCATATCCGAGATCTCTTCGAGGGAGATTTCAGCCTGGTTATGGTAATGCAAGTTATGCTGGTTTGTTGAGTCCAGCCTTTCAAATGCCGACCTCTCCATATGTGGGAATTCAACCCAGAAGGGCCATGCGCTATTCAACATTTCCTTAGCATGACGCACGAGGAGATGTACAAATCGTTCTTCGGACCCCAAATAGAGTGTCCGGACACCACCGAGGGTGTGGGCCTAAGCTGCAATCGCCCTGCTGCCCAAGTAAGTAATCCCATGGCTGAACACACTGTCCTTTTATTTATCGTGACATCATTCTAAAGAATCGCTCTTTGACCAGGACTGGATACCAAAGGCTAAGCTGATTCGGTGTTCGGCTCCCCTTCCCGAGGGATTGGACAATCCGGTGCTGGAAAAGATGCTTGAGCCAACACCTTGTCTAGTGCCCTCAAAGGAAGATGAAGGGGGAATAAAGAGGACGAAAGCGGGCCTCCATCGCTATCTATTCCAATCGAGGGAATGAGCGCCTCCGTGAGGGAGGATAACCAAGGGGAAGAATCTGACATTCTTTCTCCCCGGGGAAGGAAGAGGACCACCTCTGAAGATCCGGAAACTAAGGTTTCCAAACGGGAGAAGAAATCTCCGCCAGATGGTCCTCGGAGGGTATTTTCGTTGCACAATGTCCGCGCGGGGATCATCCCTCTACTGAGATGTAAGTAATCAAAAAGTACTTAATAGTGAAGATATCCTATCTTACTTCCAAAGACAATAATCGATGCTTGTAAATTGTAGTCTGGATCGCAACCCTTCTCAACAGAGTTCATCTTCGGGGGATCTTCTTCCGGAGATGATGGAGAGTGAAACGCCTCCCCCGGACTCCCCAACTCAAGAAGCGGGTGACCTTGAAGTGTCTTTGCGAAGGGCATCTCCGGATCCACTAGGTCCAGAGGATAACCCTTTGGCTTCCCAGAATCCCCAGTATCCGGCTCCTAAGGAGAGCGACAGCGAGGGTCCGCACAGTGTGCGGTCGGACGTGCTGAAGGATCTTTTGAGGCAAGTTGTCGTGTCGGAAGCGCATCATACGCTAATGGGTACGGTAATTGAGAGGATTTCATCCGCTGAAAGCGGGTTGCATGAAGCTTTTATGAGTCTGCTAAAAGGCTTTGAGGTACATGAAATAATGTATGCTTTTAACAGTACCGCATACATTAGGTATGCCCATGTAGATAGTAGCCCCTGAGACTCTGGTTGTTGTCGAGAACGGCGGCAAACAGAGGATCATAGTCCCAGGTAATAACCGGACCGCCTTTATGTGTAGGTGGTTGAACTCCGGTGGCTAGCCGGACTGATGGGTTTGCCGAACTAAAGCGGCAGCTGGATGCGGCAGATGCCGACATCATGCTTGTCAACAAGCGGCTTGACAAGGCACAGGGTGAGTGATTTTTCTGGTGATCGTCACATAGTAAGTGCAGCATGATGCCAGTATCTTTAATATGTTGTGACTGCAGATGGAGCTTCCACCGTGGAGACCCTTCGGGCGGAGATTGCCCGAGCCAAGGAGCAAGCAAGGAGTAGCAATGCGGCCACTTTAAAGGCGGCTGAGGAGTTAAGGGCTGAACAGGTCGCGCATTGCGAGAGCAAAGAAAAAATAGCCAAGATGGCCATGGAGTTGAAAGATGTTGCTGACTGTTACCGGCTTCTTGAAGAAGAAAATCGGGCGAAGGTGACGGACCTGGAGAAGATCCGGGTGGGTGCCAAGGAAGCTCGCTCCAAAATTAGAGCGACGAAGGAGGAGCTGAATCAAGTTGCGGATATCGTGTCTGGGAAGCCCTTCTTGTTGCGGACTAAGTTCGGAGATCCGAAGTATGCTCCTCTGGACCGGCTATGGAGTTCTGCGGACGAGTACATGGATTTGGCTGCAAGTGCTGCTGGCACAACCGAGTACTTCAAGGATCAGAAAGGTCCCGAAGTGGAAAAGTTGTTTTGGTCACAGTTTCATGCTCCAGTCCGTCCGCTGCTGCTGAATGAGCAATTGACCGGTTGGGCCGAGCTCCATAGGTTATCCGGACTTGCCATGAGGTCTGTTGTGGATCACCTGTGGCCGGGAGGGCCAAGGCCGAGTAGCTACTTTAGCTTAGTGCAACAATTCCTTGAAGCTGTGCCACACATTGATGTTGTAAAGAGATCAGCGTGCATAGGAGGTGCGCGGACGGCCCTAGCCCATGTCAAAACATACTGGGCGGAGATGGAGGCCACCATTGTTGCAGCACAGGGTTCGGCCATAGGCCGAGTGGCTGCCGAGCACTACTTTGAAGAAGTCCTTGAAGGCGCTCGCTCGATAGAGGCTCAGTGCTCGAAGAATATTATTTTCTAGTGACATGTAGTCCCATTGTACAAACAATGTTTTTTTCTGAATAAATCAAGGCTGTATTTATACTTTTGCCCGAAAGTACTATGATGTCTCATGTGCGACCGTTTATGTATATATGTATATAACCTGAAAGTTTGTAGTCGTCGGCTTCTGCCCCCACGCATATAATGCGGGGGTGTTCGCAAAATATGCATATCCACACTTGATCCAACGTCTTGGTCCGTTAAGGAGGTGATAGCGTAGAGAATGAGGCAATCGGACTATATTGCTTTAACACTTTCACTTAGCCATAGGAGTTTGAGAGTGGGGCTACTATATAGCCCCTGGTACTTCTGCGCTCGTCCGAATATGGGGCGCGTATGTACATGACCGGGAAACGGCCCTTCGTTAATGCAGAGGAATCCCGAAGATTCCGATTAGTCATCAAGTGGTTGACCAGTCTCTCGCTATATCATGACAGTCAGTTTTCGGCTTTCTTTACTGAGGTGCTCATCCAGATGAACCAGGGCACAATCACAGTAGTTCTCCCAGTGCTACCTTAGCCGATATAACGGAACGTAAGGTACCAAAACGTGAGAGCCTGTCAAACCCAACATTTGACCAAAGACATGATTCGGAGCTGATGCATATAGGGCCAAACTCGCGACACCGAACACTCCCTAAGGTGTTTGGTCTTTATAACATATGCCGGGCTAAACAATGCCCTTTATAAGAAACCCCATGTGTTCGGGTATGTGCAAAATCCTGGCGTGGCCACATGCCAATAATGACGGCATGCTTCTCGGTTGTATGGAGTATCCGAAGGATGTGGGCAACAAGAGAAAGTAAAAAAGATTTACGCAGGGCCTTAATCTAAAAAGAAACCTTTGGGCGGGTCCCTGCTGCACGTCTGCGCCTGTGTCTCCATTGTGTCGTGTCCTAGATGGGTGTAGCACGATTGTAACCTTCAAAAGGAAAGAATTTATGTGAAAGTTGTCATGCCGAAAAGAAGAATGAGTTATCAGAATTCTAGAGAAGCCTAGTTGAGCCGGGTTGGCCCTGATTACATGTGGGAAGCCCCTGGTATCGTTTTATGAGGGTTCGAAAACCAATCTCATGCATGTATGATGGAACGCCGGACTCGTCTAACCATGTCCGTGGTCTTGACGACCTGCCATTTTTCTGGTTGGTGAGGCCGCCTAGTGTGCAGCTGTTAGAGCCACCGCGTCCTCTTCCGTACGTGAAGGACGGTTGGTATTTCCGCTAACTGTAATGACGCCTCATGGACCGGGCATCTTGAGCTTGAGAAAAGCATAATGCGGTATTGCGTTAAAACGAGCGAAAGCCGCCCTTTCAAGAAGTGCTTGAAAATCACTTCGGAATGGAGCGATGTGAAAAGTTAACGTTTCATTTCGGGAGTTACGGGAGAACCGAATACCACCTCTAGTAGTAGAGAGCCTGTGCAGTGGGCCTCTTGGCCTGGTATTACTCCCTTGAAGGTAGTATTGTTGTGGCTTATTTGTGTCGGGTCTATCCCCATTTTGCGGACTGTGTCCTGATATATCAGATTGAGATCACTGCCGCCGTCCATGAGGACCCTTGTGAAATGGTACCCGTTTATTATTGGGTATAACACCAAGGCCGCCAGTCCTTCGCACCGGATATGTGTATCGTGATCCCTACGATCAAAAATGATCGGGTAGGCCAACCAGGGGTTGGACCTAGGGGTGACTGGCTCTATGGCGCGTGTGTACCAGAGTGCGTGATTGCTTCTCCTCCTTGTCACATGGATCACGTTTACTGCTTTAACCTCCGGTGGGAACTTTTTCTGTCCTCCGGCGCTTAGCTGGCGAGGTTCATCCTCATCTTCACTTGGTGTCTCTTCCCCTTTGTGTTCGGTGTTTAGCTTACCGGCCTGCTTGAAGACCCAACATTCTTTGTGGGTATGATTTGCAGGTTTGTCTGGGGTGCCGTGGATCTGACAGAGTTTGTCAAGAATTTTGTTTAGGCCAGATTGTCCTTCTCTGCTGCCTTTGAAAGGCTTTTTCCGCTGACCTGGTCGAGAGCCCCTGAATCCGGCATTTACCGTCGTATTATCTGGGCTACCATCTTTATTTCGACGCTTGTTTTTGTTGCATCGTGATTTACCATTGACATCCCTTACTTCGGATGTGCTTGGGTCGCTGGTGCTGCTATGGGCCAACCAGCTATCCTCGCCCGCACAAAAGCGGGTCATGAGGCTTGTTAGGGCTGCCATTGTTCTTGGTTTTTCTTGACCGAGGTGTCTGGCGAGCCATTTGTCTCGAACGTTGTGTTTAAAAGCTGCTAAGGCTTCGGCGTCCGGACAGTCGACTATTTGGTTCTTGGTGAGGAACCTGTTCCAAAGCTTTCGGGCGGACTCTCCGGATTGTTGGATTATATGACTTAAATTATCTGCATCCGGCGGTCAGACATAAGTCCCTTGAAAATTGGCCCGGAAAGCGTCCTCGAGCTCCTCCCAACTTCCAATTGAGTTTTCACGGAGGCTTTTCAGCCAGTGCCTAGCTGGCCCTTTAAGCTTGAGGGGCAAGTATTTAATGGCATGGAGATCGTCTCCACGAGCCATATGAATATGGAGGATGAAGTCCTCTATCCAGACTCCAGGGTCTGTGGTTCCGTCATACGCCTCTATGTTTACTGGTTTGAATCCTTCTGGGAATTCGTGATCCAGCACCTCATCAGTGAAACATAGTGGGTGTGCGGCACCCCTGTATTGGGATGCGCCATAGTGTTCGGATGGTTGTTGTATTCGATGTTGGTTGTGTACCGTAGCGCGCTTCCTAGATCCAAAGATGGATCTGGTCGCGCCGGATTTTTGACGCAAGTTCTCATGTAGAACGTGTGTTGACTTATGTGTGTCTTTTTTAGCCGCTTTATCGCGTTCACAGGGCGGTGTTTCCGTCTGGTTGGCCGTATCACTTATCGACTGTATGGGCTCTAAGGCCTCGTCGTCGAATTCCGGTAATAGCTTGCGCTTTGGATAGCTATTTGGGTGGTAGCTTCTACCATACTTCGTTAATTTGTTCCACTTGCTGTTGAGCGTATCTTGTGCGACCTTGAGCCTTTGCTTCTATTTCTTCAGGCTCCTCGCTATGGCAGTAAGCCTCCTGCGGAGGTTCTCTTGCTCGAAGTGTGTTTCCGGGATGATGGTTGTATCATCGTCCGGACTGTTTTCTTCCCTAGGTGGGGATTGATGATGCTTATCTTCGGCGTCATCGTGTTTTGACGTCGGGTCCGTATTATGTTTGTTGTTTGCATCTTGATCATTTTCTGCCACCGGGGTGGTGCAGTTGTCGTCTTTTCCAGAGTCGTGTGGACTATTGTTATCTCTGTTTTTGCTATGGCGGGACTTAGGGCGGGGCCACTGACGTTGGCTCTTGGGTTGCTTCTTGGAGGGGCCATCCTCCGCTTTCTCGTCGCCATTGGCTTCGTTGGGGGTGTCCACCATGTACACGTCATGTGATAAAGTAGCGGTCCAGTGCCAAGTGGGTGGCGGTTCCGGTTCGTCTCCGACTTCGTCGTCCATACCGTCGAAGTCCTCAGAGCCAAAGTCGAGCATGTCGGTTAAGTCGTCGACAGTGGCTATTAAGTGGGTGGTAGGTGGGCGGCGAATTTCTTTGTCGTCTGCATCCCATTCTAGCCGGACATAGTTCGTCCAAGGTTCTCCTGACAGGGAGAGAGACCTTAATGAATTTAGCACATCTCCAAAAGGTGAGTGCTGAAATATATCCGCGGAGGTGAACTCCATGATCAGCGCCCAGTCGGACTCGACGGGTGCGGATACGAGCGGCTCGGAGTCCGTGACCGAAGATGAATCCAGTGGTTCGACAACATGGCTCTCGTAAGGGGTGAGGTCAGTATCCGGCTCTATCGCCGCTGAGAGTACGGCCTCCATGGCGGGGTCCATCCCTCTGCTATCGGATGGCGCGACTTGCTCCGGATTGATGGACGGAATAGCTGCGGATGCGATCTCCCGAACACCGTCCGACGGCAGAGTTACGTCTGCTCGTTGTGACTGCGTGGCACGTCCAGCATGGGCTCGAATCCGTCGAAGATCAAGTCTCAGCGGATATCGACCGTGTAGTTCAAGTTTCCAAATCCGACCTGATGGCCAGGGGCGTAGCTCTCAATCTGCTCCAGATGGCCAAGCGAGTTGGCCCACAGTGCAAAGCCGCCGAATATGAAGATCTGTCCGGGGAGGAAAGCCTCACCCTGGACCGCATCGCTAGCGATGATCGAAGGAGCCATCGAGCCTTATGGTGACGACACAGAGGAACTCTCAATGAAAGCACCAATGTCGGTGTCAAAACCGTCGGATCTGGGGTAGGGGGTCCCGAACTGTGCGTCCAAGGCGGATGGTAACAGGAGGCAGGGGACACGATGTTTTACCCAGGTTCGGGCCCTCTTGATAGAGGAAAAATCCTAGTTCCTGCTTGATTGTTCTTGATGATATGAGTATTACAAGAGGAGATCTACCACGAGATCAGAGAGGCTAAACCCTAGAAGCTAGCCTATGGTATGATTGTATATTGTCCTACGGACTAAAACCCTCTGGTTTATATAGACACTTGAGGGGGCTAGGGTTACACAAGGTCGGTTACAAAGGAGGAGATATACATATCTGTATTGCCTAGCTTGCCTTCCACGCCAAGTAGAGTCCCATCCGGACACGGGACGAAGTCTTCAATCTTGTATCTTCATAGTCCAATAGTCCAGACAAAGGATATAGTTCGGCTGTCCGGAGACCCCCTAATCCAGGACTCCCTCAATAAGCATGGACATCATGATGAATAGGAAACAAACACAGAGTACAAAAAGCGTAAGCACAGGATAAAACAGAATGAAGACAAACAGACTAAAGAAATTGAATTGAGCAAATTGAGAATGTCTTTAGTCAAGGTCTTCAAACAGATATGAATAGGTACACAACACAGTAATGAAGAAATGGAAGAGTTGAGGAAATAGAACCATTAAGCTCGGTGAAGACAATGATTTGGTAGACCAGTTCCAACTGTTGTGACAGTTGTACGTCTGGTTAGAGCGGCTAGGTATTTAAACCTGAGGACACACAGTCCCGGACACATAGTCCTCACCGTATTCTCCTTGAACTAAGATCACACAGACCTCGTCCAATCACTCGTGGTAAGTCTTCGGGTGACTTCCAAACCTTCACAGACTCGGTCACTCGGCGATGCACAATTTCCTCTTGGATGCTCTAGACCATGACGCCTAACCGTCTGGAGGATGCACAATCCTCAAAGGTAACAAGCGTCAATCCCACATAGGAACAATCTCTTCAGTGATGCTTAATCACTTTGGGTTTGTAGGTTTTTGGTTTGGGGTTTTGGGTTTTTCCTCACTTGATGATTTTCGCTCAAAGTCCTCGGAGGATGGGATGCTCTCAATGACAAGTGTCAGTTTCTCGCGGAGCAGCCAACCAGCTAGTGGTTGTAGGGGGCGGCTATTTATAGCCTAGGGAGCAGCCCGACATGATAAGACATAAATGCCCTTCAATGATATGACTGTTAGGTGAGTAAATATTTTCGGATAGCTGGCGCACAACACAGCATCGGTCGGAAATTTTAGGTTCTAGTTCCTCAGGGCTATCATGTTCCTCACTTGTAGGCAATCCGCACTGGCGAATTCCTAACTCCTCAGTCAGGAAAAATTCCTCAGAGACCAGAAGAACTTCGTCTTCGTCTCTGTCACTGAAGAAATTGACTGAACTATATGAGATTTCCAATGGCTTCACTCGAAGGGATTGGTAGGTGTAGGATTTTGAATTGAGCATCACTTGGAAACTTTCCTTAGTTTTACCTCAACCCCCTTTAACAGTATGGTGTTTCCTATGACTTAAGAAAGAGAAAATGAAACTATGAAAACAGAAGTCTTCACGCTTCATGTTCCTCACATGAATATCAAGTCTTCATGGTCACACCAATTTCTTCACTTTCAAAGTCTTCGGAAAGTCTTCAGAGATCCAAAGTCTTCAGTTGAAGACATTCATTTTTAGGGGTGGACTTTCTTTGTAAATATCAAACTCCTCATAGACTTATAGACATGTGTATACACACAAACGCATTAGTCCCTTAACCTATAAGTCTTCAATACACCAAAATCACTATGGGGCACTAGATGCACTTACAATCTCCCCCTTTTTGGTGACTGATGATAATATAGGTTAAGTTTTCAACGGGGATAAACATATGAAATGTAAATACTGATATCGAGGAATTTGATTGCAAGATATAGAAGAACTCCCACTGAAGATGTGAATAGTGAGGATTTTTGCTTTTGAAGCATTGCACATTTGAAGAGTAGAGTCATGAAGATCTCCCCCTATATCTTGCAATTCATACACGCATTTAACATATGATATGAAGTATTTGAAATGCATGATGAAATATGGTGGCTGATGTAATACAGCATGTGTGCATTATCATACATGAGAAAATAGCATGCAGAGGAACATAGCAAAAGTATCAGACCACCATCGGACTTAAGTTTACAACTCGATCCAATAAATCTTCAAAAGAACGAGAGTTGTAACTTAGCAAAAAAATGCCCACATAAATAGACCCGCTTGAATACTAACTCAAATTTCTCCCCCTTTGTCATCAGATGACCAAAAGGGACGAAAAGTGAGGACTAACGCCCCTGGAGAATTTCATCACTGAGTCGATGGAGGAGCGCCAGCGTTGTTGGGGTCGGTTGTTGAAGTAGGGCCTGCTGCAGTGTCATCCAAATCTTCATGCTCATCCGGCTCGCGTGATGAAGAATACGAGCTGTCCACCAAGTGAGGAACTTTGACCTTCTTGAATTTCTTCCAAGGTGGCTGAGGCCAGTCAAAGTCCTGCTTGAAGCCCATCTTGTTAAGATCATCTTCACCATAGAGATGAGACAGAACATCCCAGGTGCAATTAAATACTTCGTGGAGGTAGTAATGGTTCTTCTTCAGTGGATTCTGAGTGATGGTCATGTTCTAAAGAATTGAACCAAACTGACGCTTGACCCATTTGTGCTTGCGATCGACCTTATGGTGAAGACTGGGAGAAGCTCACGATCAGTCAATACCCTTGGAGCTGTGGCTTGAGGATGTTGCTTTGAAGCATTGGCGGTCGAGTCATGAGTGGCAGAGTCATCATTGGTGGAGTAAGATGCAGCTTTGCGGAACTGACCATCCAATGGACGAATGCCTTCATCGATAACAGCAGGTGCCTTGCCCTTTTCATCAGATGAGGAAATAGGTCACTTGAAGACTTAAATTGGGGGCAAATAGCTGACATGATTCTGCAAATCAGCCTTGAAATTTATTGAAGACCTTGATCTGAGGAATCTCATAATCCAAGGAGTGTAAGGCTTCAACTCAAAAGGCGATAATGCAACATTTGCCAGAGTCTTCATGAAGAAATCATGGTAGTTGATTGGCTCTCCATGGATGGTATTGAAAAGCAGATTCTTTATGATGGCAATGACCTCTCCTTCATTCAAGTTGTGGCCTTTGATTGGACTCAATGTCTTGGTCAGAATGCGATAGATAGTCCGTGGAAAATACAACAATTCCTTCACGAGGAATTTGGTCCTCAGGGCTTGACCAGGCTTCAGCGGTTTCATCAGCACTTGCATGTAGTGAGCTGATAGCTCAGGTCCATGATAGATCAGCTGCGCACCTTCAAGGGGAGGACTGACAGGCAGGGCATGTGTAATGCCCGGACAATTATGCTAAAGTAAAACTCTCCTAAGGATGCCATGTCATCTACGTTACTATTGCTAATCAAGTGGTAGTTCAAAACCCTTGCAAATTCAAAAATGAATTAGCGACAAACACCCAAAGTTTTCAAAAGTCAAAACAAAAATGTTCGAGGGTTGCCAAATATTGCATCGGTAATTATGGTGAAGTAAACACATTTTTATAAAATGCCTAAATACTTTTAAATGAATTTAAACAGAAAAGAAATAATAAAGAAAATACTAAAGGGAAAAACAAATAGGGGGAAAATAAAGAAAACCCCCCCTTCCCCCCTCGGCCGAAAGGCCCAGCTGGCCAGCAGCCAGCCACCCAACCGGCAACTCCCCGCACCGCACCCTCTCCCTATTCCTCGGTTCCACGCCGCTACAGGGCACGGTCGCCACCGGACCCCCCTCGTCGGCGCCGCGGGGGGATAAGATCGCAAGCCCCCCCCCCCGCCTCCTCGATCCCA
The DNA here is from genome assembly GCF_018294505.1 of Triticum aestivum. Taxonomy (NCBI): domain Eukaryota; kingdom Viridiplantae; phylum Streptophyta; class Magnoliopsida; order Poales; family Poaceae; genus Triticum; species Triticum aestivum. The sequence continues at coordinate 398,509,353 of NC_057812.1, read as the reverse complement.
CCTCCCACTCGCCCCCACACTCGCCCTCGGCCCCCGCGCCTCTCCTTCTCCCCTCCAGACCCACCGCGCTCTCCTCCGCGTTCCCCCCACCACGCCCGAACACCGCCATGGAACCGCCGCCGTGAATCGCGCAGCCACAGCCATTGCCTCGTCGCGCCTGCGTGTCCGTCGACGCCTCCATCGTCTTCCTCGTCCACCGGAGGCCTCAGCTGGAGCGGGGAGCCCCGAATCACCGGATCCCCTTCGTCCACGTCTCCGGCTGCCGCGTTCTTCACCAACTCCGGCGACGCCTTCTGCAGCTACTAAGCCACCCAAGGGCCATCTTGCGTGCCGCACGGTGAGCTCCCCATCTCCCGGCCATCTTCGTTAGCCCCCTCGCGCACCGTAGCTGCCCCGTCGCCGTTGCCGTGAGCACGTCGCCGCGGATCGCCTCGCCACCGTGGCCATGGCCTCTGTCGTGCTCGCCTGAGCACGGCATCGTGCTCCTGATGCTCACCGGAGCCCTACGCGCCCGCGCACTAGCCTCCCCGTGCCTCCTAGCGTGTTTCCCGCCGGGGACCCGACTGCGCCGCCGCCTGCGCGCGTCGCCGGCGCCCTTCCGGTGACCAAATGGCCACGGGGCCGAGCCCTTTGTGCTCAGCGCGTCGCGCAGCTCCGCCCTAGCCTTCCCGTCAGCCCCGACGCGCGCTGCGTCGCCGTCTTCCTCTCACGCCCGAACCACCTCGCCGCCGTCGAGCCTGTAGCGCTCGATTCCGGCCACCCCCGCCGACGTGCTCCCCTCCACCGGACGCGGCGCGAAGAGGCCGTTCCAGAGGGCCTGGCCACGCTCGATTTGGTGCCCCATGGGCGAAATCCGACGCTCGCCCGAGCCGCGCCGCCGCGTTTTGCCTCGCCGGCGTCGTTCCGGCGCCGTCCGCCGACGTGGCTAGGCGGCCCCCACCCCCTGGGTCACTGCCAGTGGGCCATGGGGGCCCCGTTGACTGGATTGACCCAGTCAACGTGCTGACGGGGCAGCCCAGTGGCACTGACATGCGGGGCCCATGCCATAAACAAATAAAATAAATAGATAATTGGCTAATTAATTAAATAAGTTAATTAAAACCTAATCTCTCGCTGACTACCGGGCCCCACCCACTAATTAGCCTATTTAGTTAGTTTTAAAACCCTGTTAGTACCCTGTCAATGACATGTGGGTCCCACTGGACCCACCTGTCTGGTTTGACTGGTCAACCGACCAGTTGACATGCTGACATCACTCTGATGTCATGCTGACGTCATCATTTACTATTCTGGATAATGTTGGATTTAAATAATTAACTAAATTCCTGAAAATGATTTAAATCTTTAGAAAATCATATCTTTTAATCCGTAACTCGGATGAAAATACTTTCTACATGAAAGTTGATCAGAACGACGAGACGAACCCGGATACGCAGCCCGTTCGTCCACCACACACCTCTAACATATCAAACACGCAACTTTCCCCCTCCGGTTCATCTGTCCAAAAACGCGAAACACCGGGAATACTTTCCCGGATGTTTCCCCCCTTCGTCGGTATCACCTACTACCGCGATTGGGCCCACCTAGCATCGTTACTTGTCATGTCATGCATCGATATGCATTTGTTTGCATTGTATTCATTGTTTCTTCCCCCTCTTCTCTCCGGTAGACCACGAGACCGACGCTGCTGCTGCCCAGTTCGACTACGGAGTTGACGACCCCTCCTTCTTGCCAGAGCAACCAGGCAAGCCCCCCCCCTTGATCACCAGATATCGCCTATTCTCCTCTATACTACTTGCATTAGAGTAGTGTAGCATGTTACCGCGTTCCGTTAATCCTATTCTGATGCATAGCCTGTCATTATTGCTACAGTCATTGATACCTTACCCGCAATCCTAAATGCTTAGTATAGGATGCTAGTTTATCATCATTGGCCCTACATCCTTGTCAGTCTGCCTTGCTATACTATAGGGCCGTGATCACTCGGGAGGTGATCACGGGCATATATTATACATACTTACATACTATACAGATGGTGACTAAAGTCGGGTCAGCTCGAAGAGTACCCGCGAGTGATTCACGGATTGGGGGCTGAAAGGACCTTTGTCCCGACGGCCCTCTGTGTGGATCTTTGTGGCGGAGCGACAGGGCAGGTTGAGACCACCTAGGAGACAGGTGGGCCTGGCCCTGTTCGGCGTTCGCGGATACTTAACACGCTTAACGAGATCTTGGTATTTGATTTGAGTCTGGCCATTTGGTCTATACGCACTAACCATCTACAAGGGAGTAGTTATGGGTATCCTGGCATCGTGGTATCAGCCGAAGCCTTCTTGACGTCAGCGACTGAGCGGCGCGCGCCGGGTTGGACTGCGTTAACGCAACTTCCTTTGTAAGGGAGGTTGCTAGGTCTGCTCACCGGCCGCGTACGCAACGTGCAGGTGTGCAATGGGCGATGGGCCCAGACCCCTGCGCGCATAGGATTTAGACCGGCGTGCTGACCTCTCTGTTGTGCCTAGGTGGGGCTGCGACGTGTTGATCTTCCGAGGCCGGGCATGACCCAGGAAAGTGTGTCCGGCCAAATGGGATCGAGCGTGTTGGGTTATGTGGTGCACCCCTGCAGGGAAGTTAATCTATTCGAATAGCCGTGATCTTCGGTAACAGGACGACTTGGAGTTGTACCTCGACCTTATGACAACTAGAACCGGATACTTAATAAAACACACCCTTCAAGTGCCAGATACAACCCGGTGATCGCTCTCTAACAGGGCGACGAGGAGAGGATCGCCGGGTAGGATTATGCTATGCGATGCTACTGGAGATGCTACTTGGAGATGCTACTTGGAGATGCTACTTGGAGATGCTACTTGGAGGACTTCAATCTACTCTCTTCTACATGCTGCCAGACAGAGGCTGCCAGAAGCGTAGTCTTCAATAGGAATAGCTATCCCCCTTTTATTCTGGCATTCTGCAGTTCAGTCCACTGATATGGCCTCCTTACACATGTACCCATGCATATGTAGTGTAGCTCCTTGCTTGCGAGTACTCACGGTTGCTTTGCTCCCTCTTTCCCTTGTTTTCCTCTTCTTCTCGGATGCCGCAACCAGACATTGGAGCCCAGGATCCAGATGCCACCTTCGACGAGGACTCCTACTACACTGGAGGTGCCTACTACTACGTGCAGCCCGCTGATGACGACCAGGAGTAGTTAGGAGGATCCCAGGCATGAGGCCTGCGCCTCTTTCGATCTGTATCCCAGGTTGTGTTAGCCATCTATGGCTACTTGTTTACTTATGTCTGTACTCAGATATTGTTGCTTCCGCTGACTCGTCTATGATCGAGCACTTGTATTCGAGCCCTCGAGGCCCCTGGCTTGTATTATGATGCTTGTATGACTTATTTATGTTTTTAGAGTTGTGTTGTGATATCTTCCCGTGAGTCCCTGAGCTTGATCGTACACATTTGCGTGCATGATTAGTGTACGATTGAATCGGGGGCGTCACAAGTTGGTATCAGAGCCGACTGCCTGTAGGAATCCCCCTTCCACACTCCTTGGCCTAAGTCGAGTCTAGACATTGCAAAAACTTTTACTAACATGGTTGTGTGCCTTATGGGCCCACGTCGCCATTGGGTGGTATTAGGATCTTTTACTTCTCGACCTTTACTCTGGGGCTCTGAACTCTCTCCTACTCGGGTTAAACAAATTTACTAACTCTGACATTAGGATCCCGTTACCACGTTCACCCCAAAGTTGGATAAGCCATAGTTATTCTGTAAGATAGTATTTCAAATAGTTCCCATATTGTCATTTGACTCCATTGAAACATCTTTGTTTTCAGATGGAACCCACAAGGCAGGTCATGCGCCACACTACGGCCATTGGTGCCCCAGGATCACCTGCTGTGCTAGCTGAGATGATGACCTATCTGGGTTATCGCTGGCACCCTGAGTACACCGTCTATGAGGAGTACCAGGACTTTAACCAGGAGCAGTACCGTGCCATCGTCCACCTCTACTCTCGTGATTATGAGTCCACTACCGTGCTGCACACCGCTCATGGTGTTGGAGTGACCATCGAGATGGCAGTCCATGATGCTGCTCATGCTGCTCTAACACGTCTTCGTGGAGAGTATCAGGCGTTGGACACTTCCCCTTTCAGACACATTCCTATCGCATCTAACGTTGGTGCGGAGGGATACTACACTGCCGCCTACTCCACCGTCACCCGAGATCCCTTCCACCATCAGCGCCTGGTTCTGCATGCTCATGGGCTGGACCGAGCTAACAGAGCTCTTCGCCACGAGTTGTACACCACTCGTCAGCACCTTTACAGGGCTCTGACGCTGCTGCACCCCTTTGTTTTGTCTGGACAGCTACCGCTTTCTGTGATCTACCCAGCCAGGACCGTGATGCCCCATGGTGTCGGATGGCCAGAGGTGGGAGGCTACTCTCCCGCACTTGGTCCTCTTCTGCCACCTGAGCGTCGGGTTCTACACCAGAGTATCCGCGGCCCCCAGGCCACTGACGTGGAGGACTATCCATTGCCTCACTACCAGCTGTCAGGCTACAGCTACCTTCACAGTACCTCCTGGGACTGATGTAGTCTTGCTCATTAGTATTAGATGCATTCGCGAGCCTGCGTGCCGCCTATGATGACTTAGTCTATGTATTGAACTCTGTGCACTGAACTCTGTGTACTGAACTCTATGTCCGACCCCTTTTGTAAGTTATGCCGACTAGCTATGTGGTATCTGTCGTGCTCTTTTCATTATGCATGTTTCATCATGAATGACTCTTGTCTATGCAAATTTCTCAATACTGAACTACCCCTGTTATATATTAACAGGATGGTTAGACCAGCTGGTCGTGGTCGTGGCGGCAACGCCCCACCACCGCCTGAGTACATGGCTGGTATGGTCCAACAGCTCGAGATGAATCGCCAGTTCATGGAGAATGTGATGGCTCAGTTCCCTCGTCCCAATATGAACGAGCAGCCAGCCCAAGTAACTCTGCAGGATTTCATGCGCCTCAACCCAACCGTGTACCGCAGCTCAACTCAGCCGCTGGATGCTGATGACTGGCTCCGTGACATCACCTATGAGATGGAGTCTGCTGAAGTAGCCCCTGCCCGCTATGTCACCTTTGCTTCCTTCTTTCTGAAGGGACCCGCAGCTCAATGGTGGGACAGCCACAGGCGTACTCTGCCAGTTGGGACAATCATCACCTGGCCAGACTTTCAAGCTGCCTTCCGTGCCCGCTTCATTCCTCAGGGGATCATGGACAGGAAGAAGCGTGAGTTCCGCAACCTCACCCAGGGCAACAAAACTGTGGAAGCTTATCAGCGGGAGTTTCTGGACTTATCCCGCTATGCTGAAGAAGACATTGCAACTGATGCTCGCAGACAGGAGAAGTTCCGTGAAGGCCTTCAAGCTGACATCAAGCTCGCACTTCTAGTGCATGACTTTGCCGATTTCGCCACCTTGGTGAACAAGGCCATCAATGTCGAGACTGGTCTGCAGGAACACCAGAGCTCTCAGAGGCGCAACCGTGACACGGGCTCATCTTCGGGCCCGCCCTCGCAGAAGCGCAAGATATGGATCCCGAACAGCATGTACCGTCCAAATGCACCTGCCCCAAGGCAGTCTTATGCTGCACCTCGTCTGCCGGCTGCTCCAACTAGGCAGCCAAGGCTTCCAGCTCCACCACCCGGAGCACCTGTTCCCACTCCCAATAATGGTCTGTGCTACAAGTGTGGTCAACCAGGTCACCTTGCCAGGAACTGCTATCAGAATCAGAACCAGAATCAACTGGCCCTTCCAGCAGCTGGCCGTGGAAACAACCCGCCCCGCAACAACAATGCCAAGTCTTATGGTCGTGTTCATGCCAACCACGTTGATTTGAACGAAGCCCAAGACCAGCCTGCTACTGTGATGGGTACACTCCTCGTAAATTCAGTACCAGCATCCGTTTTATTTGATACAGGTGCATCGCATTCATTCATGTCAGAAGATTTTGCATACAAGCACGATGTTAGATGTGGGCAGATGAACACTTCGGTAGTGGTAAAAACCCCGCGGGACAATGTCAGACCTCCATGGTTGGCATCGACGTCCCTGTGGAAATCGAAGGGTTGGAATTTCGCGCCTCGCCCATTATCCTGAAGTCGTCTAACATTGACCTCATTCTGGGAATGGATTGGTTAAAGGAGCATACTGCTTCTATCGTTTGCGCCACTAAGACCGTCCATCTGCTACACCCTTCTGATGAAATAATTAGCTACGATGCTCATCTGGTTCAGAATGCCGAGGCCAGGCTTTATGCCTTAAACGCATTGAACGCTGCACCACTCAAGGGCATTGAAAACATTCCCGTCGTGCGTGAATTCCTAGACGTCTTTCCTGAAGAACTCCCAGGGATTCCCCCTGCTAGAGCTGTCGAATTCGTCATCGACTTGAAACCAGGCACCACTCCTATAGCCAAGCGACCCTACAAGATGCCGCCGCATGAACTCCTTGAGCTTAAGGAGGAAATCGATAAGTCTCTTCGCAGTGGTTTCATTCGCCCAAGTTGCTCTCCTTGGGGAGCACCTTCTCTCTTTGTCAAGAAGAAGGATGGGACAAACCGATTGGTCCAAGACTACCGTCCTATAAACCAAGCTACAATTCAGAATAAGTATCCTCTGCCTCGGATCAATGATCTGTATGATCAACTGGCTGGTTCATCAGTGTTCTCTAAACTCGACTTGAGGTTGGGTTACCATCAGATCCGTGTTCGTGAAGAGGATATCCCAAAGACTGCCTTTGTGACTCGATATGGTTCATACGAGTACACCGTCATGTCTTTTGGCTTAACCAATGCTCCAGCCACCTTCTCTCGCCTGATGAACTATATATTCATGGATTACCTCGACAAGTTCGTCGTGGTTTATCTGGATGATATTCTGGTATTTTCCAAGAACGAAGAGGAACATGCTGAACATCTTCGTCTTGTGCTGGAAAAGCTACGAGAGCATCAACTATACGCCAAGTTCTCCAAATGTGAATTCTGGCTTCCCGAAGTAACCTATCTCGGGCATGTCATCTCTAAGGATGGTATTGCCGTCAACCCTGAACGAGTCCAGGCTATTCTTGATTGGACTCCTCCGAAGAACGTTAAGCAAGTCAGAAGTTTTCTCGGTCTCGCCAGCTATTGCCGTCGATTCGTCGAGAACTTCTCCAAGATCGCCAGGCCCCTGACTAACCTATTGCATAAGGGCGTCAAGTTCCAATGGACAGACAAATGTCAGGAAAGCTTCCAGGCACTCAAAGACAAGTTGACTTCTGCCCCAGTACTAGCTCCACCTGATACTAAGAAGGACTTCGTCATTTACTGCGACGCTTCCCGTCAAGGATTAGGCTGTGTCCTAATGCAGGAGCGCAAAGTGATTGCCTATGCCTCTCGACAATTGCGCCCTCACGAAGAGAACTACCCAGTTCACGACCTCGAGCTTGCTGCTGTTATCCATTCACTGAAACAGTGGCGACATTACCTTCTCGGTAATCGTTGCGAGATCTTCACCGACCACCAAAGTCTGAAGTATCTGTTTACTCAGCCAGACCTGAACCTCCGTCAGCAGAGATGGATGGAGATTGTTGCAGACTTTGACTTGGGTATTTCCTATACACCAGGCAAGGCTAATGTAATGGCTGATGCCTTGAGCCGCAAGTCTTACTGCAACCACCTCCAGGTTCACAAAGTTCAGCCCTCACTTGTTGAGGAATTCAGGAAGCTGAACCTCCATATTGTTCCTCCTGGTGCTCTCACTCCCCCTCCTCCTGAGAGCCGCAAGATGAATCTCCGTGTTGTTTCCCAGGGTTCCCTCTATACCCTGGCTGTCGAACCCGATCTCGTGAGCTCCATCAAGACATTACAGGGATATGACTCTGAAGTCCACAAGATTAAGCGCGACCTCAAAGAAGGAAAGCCATCATTCTTCACTATTGCTGATGATGGCGCCTTGTACTTCAAAGGCCGCCTAGTGGTGCCGTGTAAGAAGGAAAACCTGAATATGACTCAGGAGGTTATGAAAGAAGCTCATGATACGCCTCTATGTATCCATCCTAGTAGTACAAAGATGTACCAAGACATCCGCCAGAGATTCTGGTGGTCTAACATGAAGCAAGACATTGCTCGTTATGTTGCTGAATGTGACATTTGCCGTCGTATCAAAGCAGAACATCAAAGGCCTGCTGGAACTCTGCAACCTATCTCTATTCCCGAATGGAAATGGGACCATGTCGAGATGGACTTCGTCACTGGATTTCCCAAATCGCAGAAAGGTAGTGATGCTATTCTTGTCGTCATTGACCGACTTTCTAAAGTTGCACATTTTCTGGCGGTCAAAGAAACGATCACTGCTAGTCAGCTTGCAACTCTCTACATGTCCATAATTGTTTCACTTCACGGTATTCCACTGGTTATCAGTTCGGACCGTGGCAGCTTATTCACTTCAAGATTCTGGGCAAGTTTCCAAGAAGCTATGGGAACTCATCTGTCATTCAGTACTGCGTTTCATCCGCAGTCGCAAGGGCAAGTTGAACGTGTCAACCAAATTCTCGAAGACATGCTTCGAGCTTGTGTTATTTCCTTCGGCAAGAAATGGGAGGAATCTCTCCCGTATGCTGAGTTCTCTTATAATAATAGCTATCAAGCTAGTCTGAAGATGGCCCCCTTTGAAGTGTTATATGGACGAAAGTGCCGAACCCCTCTGAACTGGTCAGAAACTGGGGAACGTCCACTCTTTGGTCCGGATATTATCCAACATGCCGAAGAACAAGTCCGCATTATTCGCGAGAATCTCAAGACTGCTCAGTCACGTCAGAAGAGTCAGTATGACCGTAAACATAAGGACATGGTCTATCAAACTGGCGAAAAGGCCTATCTTCGAGTTACACCAATGAAGGGTGCTCACCGCTTCGGGATCAAGGGCAAACTAGCTCCTCGCTATATTGGCCCATTCACTATTCTCGAAAGGCGTGGAAAGGTGGCATACCAACTGGAACTTCCGCCAAACCTTTCTCAGGTTCACGATGTGTTCCACGTGTCACAGCTTCGCCGTTGCTTCAAGGACCCAATCCGAGGAGTGGATCATGAAGTGCTCGAATTGCAACAGGACCTCTCCTATAAAGAGCATCCGGTCCGCATTCTCGACCAAGCTGAACGCCGCACACGTCAGAAGGCGATCAAGTTCCTCAAAGTTCAGTGGTCGCACCATTCTGAAGATGAAGCCACTTGGGAACGAGAGGATCGTCTGCGTGATGAATACCCCGCACTCTTTCCTTCTACCTCCTAAATCTCGGGACGAGATTTCTTATAGTGGAGGAGATTTGTAACGCCCGGATATTTATGCTACAGTAAAACTCTCCTAAGGATGCCATGTCATCTAGTTACTGTTGCTAATCAAGTGGTAGTTCAAAACCCTTGCAAATTCAAAAATGAATTAGCGACAAACACCCAAAGTTTTCAAAAGTCAAAACAAAAATGTTCGAGGGTTGCCAAATATTGCATCGGTAATTATGGTGAAGTAAACACATTTTTATAAAATGCCTAAATACTTTTAAATGAATTTAAACAGAAAAGAAATAATAAAGAAAATACTAAAGGGAAAAACAAATAGGGGGAAAATAAAGAAAACCCCCCTTCCCCCCTGGGCCGAAAGGCCCAGCTGGCCAGCAGCCAGCCACCCAACCGGCCCAACTCCCCGCACCGCACCCTCTCCCTGTTCCTCGGTTCCGCGCCGCTACAGGGCGCGGTCGCCACCGGACCCCCCTCGCCGGCGCCGCGGGGGGATAAGATCGCCAGCCCCCCCCCCCCCCCCGCCTCCCACTCACCCCCACACTCGCCCTCGGCCCCCGCGCCTCTCCTTCTCCCCTCCAGACCCACCGCGCTCTCCTCCGCGTTCCCCCCACCACGCCCGAACACCGCCATGGAACCGCCGCCGTGAATCGCGCGGCCACAGCCATCGCCTCGCCGCGCCTGCGTGTCCGTCGATGCCTCCATCGTCTTCCTCGTCCACCGGAGGCCTCAGCTGGAGCGGGGGAGCCCCGAATCACCGGATCCCCTTCGTCCACGTCTCCGGCTGCCGCGTTCTTCACCAACTCCGGCGACGCCTTCTGCAGCTACTAAGCCACCCAAGGGCCATCTTGCGTGCCGCACGGTGAGCTCCCCATCTCCCGGCCATCTTCGTTAGCCCCCTCGCGCACCGTAGCTGCCCCGTCGCCGTTGCCGTGAGCACGTCGCCGCGGATCGCCTCGCCACCGTGGCCATGGCCTCTGTCGTGCTCGCCTGAGCACGGCATCGTGCTCCTGATGCTCACCGGAGCCCTACGCGCCCGCGCACTAGCCTCCCCGTGCCTCCTAGCGTGTTTCCCGCCGGGGACCCGACTGCGCCGCCGCCTGCGCGCGTCGCCGGCGCCCTTCCGGTGACCAAATGGCCACGGGGCCGAGCCCTTTGTGCTCAGCGCGTCGCGCAGCTTCGCCCTAGCCTTCCCGTCAGCCCCGACGCGCGCTGCGTCGCCGTCTTCCTCTCACACCCGAACCACCTCGCCGCCGTCGAGCCTGTAGCGCTCGATTCCGGCCACCCCCGCCGACGTGCTCCCCTCCACCGGACGCGGCGCGAAGAGGCCGTTCCAGAGGGCCTGGCCACGCTCGATTTGGTGCCCCATGGGCGAAATCCGATGCTCGCCCGAGCCGCGCCGCCGCGTTTTGCCTCGCTGGCGTCGTTCCGGCGCCGTCCGCCGACGTGGCTAGGCGGCCCCACCCCCTGGGTCACTGCCAGTGGGCCATGGGGGCCCCGTTGACTGGATTGACCCAGTCAACGTGCTGACGGGGCAGCCCAGTGGCACTGACATGCGGGGCCCATGCCATAAACAAATAAAATAAATAGATAATTGGCTAATTAATTAAATAAGTTAATTAAAACCTAATCTCTCGCTGACTACCGGGCCCCACCCACTAATTAGCCTATTTAGTTAGTTTTAAAACCCTGTTAGTACCCTGTCAATGACATGTGGGTCCCACTGGACCCACCTGTCTGGTTTGACTGGTCAACCGACCAGTTGACATGCTGACATCACTCTGATGTCATGCTGACGTCATCATTTACTATTCTGGATAATGTTGGATTTAAACAATTAACTAAATTCCTGAAAATGATTTAAATCTTTAGAAAATCATATCTTTTAATCCGTAACTCGGATGAAAATACTTTCTACATGAAAGTTGATCAGAACGACGAGACGAACCCGGATACGCAGCCCGTTCGTCCACCACACACCTCTAACATATCAAACACGCAACTTTCCCCCTCCGGTTCATCTGTCCGAAAACGCGAAACACCGGGTATACTTTCCCGGATGTTTCCCCCCTTCGTCGGTATCACCTACTACCGCGATTGGGCACACCTAGCATCGTTACTTGTCATGTCATGCATCGATATGCATTTGTTTGCATTGTATTCATTGTTTCTTCCCCCTCTTCTCTCCGGTAGACCACGAGACCGACGCTGCTGCTGCCCAGTTCGACTACGGAGTTGACGACCCCTCCTTCTTGCCAGAGCAACCAGGCAAGCCCCCCCCCTTGATCACCAGATATCGCCTATTCTCCTCTATACTGCTTGCATTAGAGTAGTGTAGCATGTTACTGCTTTCCGTTAATCCTATTCTGATGCATAGCCTGTCATTGTTGCTACAGTCATTGATACCTTACCCGCAATCCTAAATGCTTAGTATAGGATGCTAGTTTATCATCATTGGCCCTACATCCTTGTCAGTCTGCCTTGCTATACTATAGGGCCGTGATCACTCGGGAGGTGATCACGGGTATATATTATACATACTTACATACTATACAGATGGTGACTAAAGTCGGGTCAGCTCGAAGAGTACCCGCGAGTGATTCACGGATTGGGGGCTGAAAGGACCTTTGTCCCGACGGCCCTCTGTGTGGATCTTTGTGGCGGAGCGACAGGGCAGGTTGAGACCACCTAGGAGACAGGAGGGCCTGGCCCTGTTCGGCGTTCGCGGATACTTAACACGCTTAACGAGATCTTGGTATTTGATCTGAGTCTACCCATTTGGTCTATACGCACTAACCATCTACGCGGGAGTAGTTATGGGTATCCCGGCGTCGTGGTATCAGCCGAAGCCTTTTTGACGTCAGCGACTGAGCGGCGCGCGCCGGGTTGGACTGCGTTAACGCAACTTCCTTTGTAATGGAGGTTGCTAGGTCTGCTCACCGACCGCATACGCAACATGCAGGTGTGCAATGGGCGATGGGCCCAGACCCCTGCGCGCATAGGATTTAGACCGGTGTGCTGACCTCTCTGTTGTGCCTAGGTGGGGCTGCGACGTGTTAATCTTCCAAGGCCGGGCATGACCCAGGAAAGTGTGTCCGGCCAAATGGGATCGAGTGTGTTGGGTTATGTGGTGCACCCCTGCAGGGAAGTTAATCTATTCGAATAGCCGTGATCTTCGGTAACAGGACGACTTGGAGTTGTACCTCGACCTTATGACAACTAGAACCGGATACTTAATAAAACACACCCTTCAAGTGCCAGATACAACCCGGTGATCACTCTCTAACAGGGCGACGAGGAGAGGATCGCCAGGTAGGATTATGCTATGCGATGCTACTGGAGATGCTACTTGGAGATGCTACTTGGAGGACTTCAATCTACTCTCTTCTACATGCTGCAAGACGGAGGCTGCCAGAAGCGTAGTCTTCAATAGGAATAGCTATCCCCCTTTTATTCTGGCATTCTGCAGTTCAGTCCACTGATATGGCCTCCTTACACATGTACCCATGCATATGTAGTGTAGCTCCTTGCTTGCGAGTACTTTGGATGAGTACTCACGGTTGCTTTGCTCCCTCTTTCCCTCGTTTTCCTCTTCTTCTCGGATGCCGCAACCAGACGTTGGAGCCCAGGATCCAGACGCCACCTTCGACGACGACTCCTACTACACTGGAGGTGCCTACTACTACGTGCAGCCCGCTGATGACGACCAGGAGTAGTTAGGAGGATCCCAGGCAGGAGGCCTGCGCCTCTTTCGATCTGTATCCCAGGTTGTGTTAGCCATCTATGGCTACTTGTTTACTTATGTCTGTACTCAGATATTGTTGCTTCCGCTGACTCATCTATGATCGAGCACTTGTATTCGAGCCCTCGAGGCCCCTGGCTTGTATTATGATGCTTGTATGACTTATTTATGTTTTTAGAGTTGTGTTGTGATATCTTCCCGTGAGTCCCTGATCTTGATCGTACACATTTGCGTGCATGATTAGTGTACGATTGAATCGGGGGCGTCACATCATGAAGCAATTCAGAGGCCGATGCTTTGAAGTGAGTTTTATCGGTCATCCAATCAAACACCCAATAATTCACATCTTCAGCATTTCCTGTGATGTGCAGCATTGCGTAGAACTGAAGAATTAGTTCTTCATTCCAGTCTACTATGTCGGTGCAGAAGTTGAGCAGCCCGGCTTCATGAAGAACACTGAGGACTGGTGTGAAGCAAGGCAGTGATTCCATGTCCACATGAGGAATATGTGCATGATCAAACACTTTGTCCTTATCAAAAAGTAGTGAAGAATAGAAGTTGGCTTGGCTTGCAGTCCAAAAATGCTTCCTTCACAGACGAGCAGTGTCATATGGATTGTAATCTATGAAGAATACGTGCTCATGAAAGAAGTCATCAGCCTTGAATTTTTGCTTCTTGGAGAAGGGATTCTTCGGCTTGGGATGAGGAGTGTCAGTCAAAGTCATCATAGCCTCAGGAATCACGTTCTCCGGAACCACAGGCTGAGGAATTTCAGTTTCTGCTTCAGTAGCAGCATGGGTCTTCAATTCTTCATCAACATTAACATCAGAACTAGTGGCTAGAATTTCTTCATGAATGGAAGGAGTGGAGTGATGATCTGCAGAGCCCATTTGAACTTCAGTGTGCACTGGGGACTAAGGGATTTGTTGCAGAGGTGTGAAGAGTGGAGAGTTGGGGTGTTGACTATCTCAATAATCATCATTCATCACTGAAGTGGAGCACCCAATGTCCACGTCTTCATCTTCTTCATTTAATTCTTCAACGCCTGCCTCTTCAGCTGTGAACTGAGGCATAGGCGATGAGATGACTACGGTTGAAGGGATATTATCCACTTCAATTTCTTCGTCCAACTGCTCTGAAGAAGCAGTAGAAGGAACATCTTCATCAGATCCGCTTGGGATCTCATAATCTTCACCAAAGGGAACGAGTTCCTTTGATGGCATGCTTGAAATGGGAACACCATCTATGGGATTCTCAGAAGAGCTTGTCAATATCTTCATCTTCTTCGGTGCTGAAGAAATTTGATGAAGCAGATTCTTTCCTCTTTTCACTGTTGCTCGCTCCACAGCTCTGGTTTTCTTCGCTTCTGATGCAGAAGGAAGAAGTATACTTGGTGTTGGTGCAGGAGGAGCAGAGGAAATAGGGTCGGTTTCTTCAGGCACAACTGTTTCAGTTTGCCTGGTTGGTTCAGATTCTTCAGGCTCAGCGGTTGATGCCTCAGCTGGCCTGGCTTGTTCTTCAGGCGCAGCACTAGTGGTTGCCCAGGAAATGTCATCAGCGGCTGGAATGCAGTCATCGGCCCTGGTGCTCTCATTTTTTTTAGCAGCCTGATTTTCATCAGCGGTGCTGGCATGTACTTCAGTCGGCTGAGCAGATGCTTCAGCCTGAGGAATTTTAATGTGCGTTTGAGTAGCAACATTGGAGGTGAATGTCTTTGCCAATTTCACAAATCTGACTTTGGCTCCCTTCCAATATGCATGATAGGCATCAAATTCATCACTAAGGTTTTTGATTTCAGCTTGAACAGCCACAAGTTCATCAATTGTCATTTTGACAACGTTCTTCTTCAGATAGCGCTCCTTCTTGTATTGTGCTTTCTTCAATTTTTTGGCCTTTTCAAATTTCCATTTTTCCTCACCTATCAAGGCGGTTAGTATGTGACTTTGGCTAGGGGTGAGGTTGAGGTCAGGCATAGGAGTGTTGGGATCCTTGTGCCAGAGATCAATGAAATCGAGGATCAACTTTGGATCCAAAAGCATAGGCATGTTTGTGCCTTTGGCTCTAGTGGCCCTTTATAGCCTATCTTTGATGATTTCGGCGAGTTCATCATCATCAGCTTCGTCATCAGAGGACGATACTTGGAAGGCGACCTGCTTCTTTTGAGGACTTGGTCTAGTGCCTCGTCCAGCAGTGGCCTTGGTCTTCAGCAATGTGGAGCCTGTTGAGGAATGCAGAGGAGTTGAAGAACTTGTTGAGGCTCCTGAGGCAATTGATTTTCTTGTGGTCCTTTGACATGAGGCAATATGCACAGGTGCTGAGGACTTTGCCAAAGGAGCTAAGGGTTTTGAAGCTTGAGGAACTGGCCGTGAGGGCTTAGCAGAACTGGGTTGTGAGAGCATAGCTGAGGAGCTTGGCCATGAGGGTGTTGAACAAGAAGCATTGGGCTTATGTGCGGGCTTCTTAGGCATAGCCTTCTTGGGCTTGCTAGCAGAGGCCTCAGCAGTGGCAGCAGCAGCAGAGCCTTTATTGAATTTCTTCACTGCCTCTTTTGCCATTTTGGCAAGTTTAGCTTGACGCTTTGCCCATTCAGCAGGAAATTCCTCACCTCTTCTGATGCTAGAGGGATCAGCAACTTGGCCTGGTGCCAGTGGAGGTCTTGGGCATGGAGGGTGTACAACAAATTTCTTCATGTACTTGGGAGTCACATATATGTACTCCCTCCATTCTCTGGACCATCTCCTCTCTATCTTCTGAATGCGCACTTTGCGCTCATTCTTCGTTTTATGAGGAGTGCAGTATCCTGCATAGATGTCATCAGGAATCTCAAACACAGTGTTGACTTCCAGTTTCTTTCCTCCCTTCTGAGGTTTCTTGCCATCTGACATTTTCTTCAGCTGAGGATTTTGAACTATCGAGTTCTCTGAAGAGGTATGCAGTCTTTCTTCGAGGAATGCTGCAAATGAGTTAAGTTGATGATAACCTAGTGATTCAGCAGCGGACATGAGTACCTGTGAACAGAGTATAGGTGCGGAGAATTTGGAGAGGGCATATGCGTTCTCAGAAGTTTTTACAAATAAGAGCAAGTTTGAGGAATTTGACCAGATGTGTCTTGAGGAATTTCACTAAGCGTTCTTTGACTTAGGTTCCAGAGTTGTATAGATTGAAAATTCACACAATTGAGGAATCTTGAATAAAAAAAGTTGCTTAGGGAAACAAATCAAGAACATATGTTTGTTGTGAGGTGTTCAGAGTGTGAAGATTGAAGAATAAACACCTTTTGAAGATTTTGAAGAAATCACTAGAATCAATAAGGGTAGTAAAAGTAGCTTTTAATTACCCTTGATAAAGAACACGGCGAACTGGGAATGTAGATTGAAAGTTCGTCAGTCCAGATCTTCCACGCCCTAACTTGGCAGAGGAAGACAGCTACGACGGCGGCAGAGTGAAGAAATCCGCGGCCGGCGTGAGTACAACGACGACGAGGTCGAGGCAATGAAGCTCTTCCTCGCAGGCGATGATGGAAGTAGCAGTGGTGCTAGGTTTTGAGAGCTCGAGCAAGGGAGTGAGGTCGAGTAGAGTAAAAACAGTATGAGGAGGGTGAGGGGTATTTATAGCCGAGGTGAAAAACCGCTTGCTCGAGGAAAATGGACGAACGTGCGCCTGACCCTTCTCATCCTTGACATGTGTCACCCATGTACAGAGAGGTGGAGATCATGAGTGATCATGGGTGAATAGATAAGTATTATCGTGGGATGTGGAACGGTTTAGGCGGCAATAGCCGAAAATTCAGATTAGAATATTTTGAAGTTCCGTTCACAGATTCTTCAGCTGACAAGGACACAGTGAAGATTTTGAACGGGTTTCAAATAGAATGCACATGAAGAATTTGTGAACAGACTGGGTTGAGTATAGCATAGAGGGGGAAGGGTCCGATCACATTCACTTAGCAGAAAGATCAACTTGAAGAAATAACTATAAGTGAATGCTGTAGAGGACATAAACTCATATATATATAGCCAATGAAGAAAAACGACGGAGAGAGTGAGGACATTGCAAAGTTGAAGAAATCAACTGAGGAAATTCAAGATGAAGAAATACTCAAATTGAAGATTTTCAACTTTTGTTGGTGGCGTGACCCACCGTATAAGAATGATGATTTCAGATGCCGCTTACAATTGTCGTAGGGCTCTAAGAATCAAATTCTTCGTTAATTTCTTCACACTTAGAGGGTTAGTCTTCATTGATTGAAGAAAAACGTTATGTGTGTTGCACATCTAAGCCATCAATTTTGCATAAGTGTTAGGATGTGTGTCCTTTTCAAAGGACATTCGAAGATTCTAAGATATTTAGCTCACACCGCAACTTGCTAAATCTCTTCTCATCCAAGGGCTTTGTGAAGATATCGGCTAGCTGTTCTTCAGTCTTCACGTGCTCGATGGAGATCTCACTCTTCAACACATGATCACGAACAAAATGATGACGAATCTGAATGTGCTTTGTCTTCGAGTGCTAAACTGGGTTATGAGCAATCTTGATGGCACTCTCATTGTCACAATAGAGTGGCACATTCTTCACATTGATGTCGTAGTCCTTGAGAGTTTGCTTCATCCATAGCAATTGAGCACAACACGATCCAGCAGTAGAAAGTGATACACAGTTATGTTTCTTCAAAGACCAACAGACCAAGGATCGTCCGAGGAAATGGCATGTGCCTGATGTTGACTTGCGATCCACACGATCACCAGCATAGTCAGAGTCTGAATATCCAATGAGATCAAAAGCCAAGCCCTTGGGATACCATAATCCAAGAGTTGGAGTGTGAGCTAGATATCGAAGAATATGCTTCACAGCCTTATGGTGTGATTCCTTTGGTGTAGCTTGAAAATGGGCACAGATGCAAACACTAAGCATAATATCTGGCCTAGATGCACATAAATACAATAAAGAGCCAATCATGGAGCAGTATACCTTTTGATCAAAGTCAATACCATTTTCATCAGTGCGGAGATGGCCATTTGTGGGCATAGGGATTTTGACGCCTTTGCAATCTTGCATGCCGAATTTCCTCAACACATCCTTGAGGTATTTCTCCTGAGATATGAAGATGCCATTTCGTTGTTGATGAATCTGAAGACCTAAGAAGAATTTCAATTCTACCATCATAGACATTTGGTATTCTTCACTCATCATATAGGTAAATTCATCACTGTAACGTTGGTCAGTACAGCCAAAAATGATATCATCAACATATATTTGACACACAAATAATTCATCATCATAAGCTTTGGTGAAAAGAGTTGGGTCAAGTGAACCGGGTTTGAAGCCTTTCTTCATGAGGAATTCCTTCAAAGTGTCATACCACGCCCGAGGGGCTAGCTTGAGGCCATAGAGGGCCTTATTGAGTCTGAAGACTTGGTCGGGATGCTTTGGATCCTCAAAACCTGGGGGTTGAGTAACATATACTTCTTCCTCAAGCTTACCATTGAGGAATGCACTTTTTACATCCATTTGATATAAGATGATATTATGATGGTTAGCATTAAGCAAGTAATATACGAATAGCCTCAAGTCTAGCAACAAGTGCAAAAGTTTCATCAAAATCAATTCCTTCAACCTGCGTGTAGCCTTGAGCTACAAGTCGTGCCTTATTCCTCACCACAAGGCCATTTTCATCTTGCTTGTTGCGGTAGATCCATTTTGTACCAATGATATTGTGCTTGCGAGGGTCTGGTCGCTTAACAAGTTCCCAGACGTTGTTGAGCTCGAACTGATTCCTCTTGCATAGCTTGAATCCACTCAGGCTCCAGAAATGCTTCATCTACCTTAGTGGGATCTATGATAGAGACAAAAGCAAAGTGCCCACAAAAGTTAGAAAAATGTGAAGCTTTTGAGCGTGTGAGAGGACCTGGTGCGTTGATGTCGCTGATGATTTTCTCAATCTGCACTTCATTAGCAACACAGGGATGAGCTAGTTGACGATGAGGAATTTGCTCAGCATTTTGTTCAGGGCCATTTTCTTCAGGTGCACCAGCATGATGTTCTTCACGTTCTGGAATGACTTCTTCAGCAGATTCTTCGGTAGGAACGACATCCTCGGTAGCCTTGAACTTAATGGATTCCTCAGGTGGTATTTCATCTAGCACAGGAGGTAGGTGCTATCTTTGCGAGCCATTAGTTTCATCGAACCGCACATCTACAGTTTCAACAACCTTGTGGTGATAGGTGTTGAAGACTCTGTAGGTGTGCGAGTCCTTAACATAACCAAGCATAAAACCTTCATGTTCTTTCGGTGCAAATTTAGAATTGTGATGTGGATATCTAATCCAACATTTAGCACCGAAGACTCTGAAATAACTCACATTGGGTTTCTTGTCCATGAGGAGTTCCTATGAGGTCTTTCTGAAGAATTTGTGAAGATATACCCTATTGATGATGTGGCATGCAGTATCAATTGCCTCGGGCCATAAGCGAGGAGGCGTCTTGTACTCATCAAGCATAGTGCGGGCCATCTCAACAAAAGTCCTGTTCTTGCGGTCCATGATGCCATTCTACTGAGGAGTATAAGGAGCAGATAACTCATGAGTAATACCAAGTTCATCAAGATAGTCATCAAGACCAGTGTTCTTGAACTTAGTTCCATTGTCACTTCTCATGTGCTTGATCTTCACACCAAAGTTGGTTGAAGCCCTCGAGGAAAATCGTTTGAAGACTTCCTCACTTCAGTTTTGTAAATGATGATATGCACCCATGTATAACGAGAATAGTCATCAACAATGACAAAGCCATATAGAGATGCAGCATTTGTGAATGTGGCATAATGAGTAGGGCCAAAGAGATCTATGTGAAGCAATTCAAATGGACGAGTGGTAGTCATGATGGTCTTTGAGGGATGCTTGGCCTTGGTCATCTTTCTGGCTTCACAAGCTCCACACAAATGGTCCTTGAGGAATTTGATACCCTCGATGCCAATGACATGCTTCTTCTTCGCGAGCGTGTGCAAGTTCCTCATGCCAGCATGACCAAGTCGTCGATGTCATAGCCAGCCTTCTGAAGCTTTTGCAAGTAAACATGTAGCAGGTTGTGGTCCTATAGAGAAATCAACAACATACAAATCTCCTCTCCTAAAGCCTTCGAAGAATTTGGAATTGTCAGCTTCCATGATCACAACACAACGATACTTGCCAAAGACAACAACCATATCAAGATCACAAAGCATTGAGACAGACATGCGGTTGAACCCTAAGGACTCGACAAGCATGACTTTGTCCATGTGTCGATCCTTTGAGATTGCAACCTTACCTAGACCCAATACCTTGCTTTTGCCTTTGTCAGCGTAGGTGATATGCTTCAGATGCGATGGAGATAAAGCCGTGTCCATCAATAAGATCATGTCACCGGTCATGTGATTCGTACATCCACTATCGAGGACCCACTCAGTGGCTTTGGGTTGATCATCCTACAGATGAATTAGTGTAGCTTACGAACTCATATACTTCATCAGTGAAGAATATGACATCAAATTCATCAGATTAGTTTCATCAAGCGATAGAGCAGGTAAAGTAATGTGAGGACGTGAGAGATGAAAAATCCTTTCTTCATGATTATCTTGCATCCTTTCAAGCATATTCAGGTCTCCAGCAAGTTCTTCAGATGCTTTAGGTTCATCCGGAGAGCTGACCCTGCATAAGAAGTTAGTTCTTTATCTTCACCACCCACATCTGAAGGGGTGGCAAAGAGTTCATCATTCTGCGAGCTCCATAACAGAAAGGTGGCATAGATGCCAATCCACTTTGTTTAACATAAGAGGGGTTAGGGTAAGCATATGAGTAAGCAGAGAAATTCTTTGAGGATTTATGAACATAATGATTTGAAGAATAATGCACATATCCATAACCCTTAGCCTTTCCCTGCGAAACAGAGGTGTTAGCACGATGATGTTCATATGAGGACTTTGATCCATGTGAGGAATGTGGTCCATATGAGAACTTGGATCCATATGAAGACTTTGGTCCATATGAAGAATTTGATAAGGGATTCCTATTCTTCACAGGTGATGTCATGATTCCTATTCTTCATAGGTGATGTCATGATGACATTCACCTGAAGACTTTCAAGGCACTTTTTGGGAACCCAGATTTTCTTCATAGGAGGACCGTTCCTATAGTTAGTGCCAACATATCTAGCAAATACTTCACCATTCTGATTTTTGAACAGTTTATAATTGGAGTCAAATGACTCATCAGAAGAATATGAAGATTCACATGTAAAGCCAGATAAAGTAGATGGATCCACTGAAGGTCCCTTTGCAGCAACCCATGAGGTTTTGGGATACTGCTCAGGCTTCCAATAGGTCCCATCATCATTGAGTTTCCTCTCAAAGGCAATACCCTCTTTTCTAGCGTTCCTGTTGAGGATCTACTTCTTAAGCACATCACAAAGAGCCTGATGCCCTTTGAGGCTTTGTACATGCATGTCACATACAATTCCTTCATCCCTGCATGGTCAGTGATACTAGCAGCATCCTCAGATGAGGAATTAGTGAAAGCATAGTCAAGTGAAGAATTTGCAGCACTAGAAGCATTTGAACTTTCAGGTGAAGAATTAGCAGATTCACGTTCAATGCACTTCAAACATGGAGGATTAAATTCTTCCTGAGTAGCGCTGATTTGTTGACCAAGTAATGAATCGCGATCCTTCTGGAGATCTTCATAACTCACCCTTAACTTCTCAAGATCCAGCTTTATTTGAAGAAATTCAAAAGAAAGCTTCTCATGATCATATAAGAGAGTGTTATGATGACTCTGAAGATTATCAAACTTAGTCTGAAGTCTCTGAAGACTTTCAGCCAAAGCTTTCGACTGATCCATTTCTTCACCCAACATATCATCGCTCTCATCCAGCATGTTTTGAACTTTTTCCAAAACTCTTTGTTGTTTAGTGGCAAGGGAAGCAAGTTTGGTATAGCTGGGTCCAAATTCATCACCATATTCATCATCACTAGACTCAGATAGATATCATTCAGTTACCTTGGCACCTTTTTCCATAAGGCATGGTGAAGAGGATGATGATTCTGGATTGAAAGTCATAGACTTGCGTGATTCCATGAATTCCCCAAACCAGGGATCATGATGAGTTCGATGACCTTCATAGACCTCAGATAGACGGTCCTAGATGAGCTTCGCATGGTAGAGATGCATAACGTTCCTGGACTGATTTTGTGACAAGCCGGAGCAGATGATGTCTTTTGCCGTGAGGTTAAGTAGAGTGTACTTGCGAATATCATCAGCCTCCGCTATCTTGCATAGGTCAGTAAGACCAATCTCAGTGACGGTCCAAAGTTCGATGTTCATCGCCATGAGGCGCTTCTTCATCATGGCCTTCCACTTGGGATAATCATGACTGTCAAAGATGGGGCATGTCACTGTCATCATTCCTGCGGTCGTCATAACTAAAACTCCAGGCGGTTAAACCAAAATCACACAGAACAAGGGAGTACCTTACTATGATACCAATTGAAAGTGCGTTAAGTCGACTAGAGGGGGTGAATAGGCGATTTTTAAGAATCCTTCACTGAGGAATTTCAGGGTGAGGAAATTCCTACTCGAAGAACTACTTGCAGCGGAAAAAGTACTCAGATGCAGACATAACATAACATAAGCATAGACATCATGATGAATAGGAAACAAACACAGAGTACAGAAAGCGTAAGCACAGGATAAAACAGAATGAAGACAAATAGACTGAAGAAATTGAACTGAGGAAATAGAGAATGTCTTCAGTCAAGGTCTTCAAATAGATATGAACAGGTACACAACATAGTAATGAAGAAATGAAAGGGTTGAGGAAATAGAACCAGTAAGCTCGGTGAAGATAATGATTTGGTAGACTAGTTCCAACTGCTGCGACAGTTGTACGTCTGGTTAGAGCGGCTAGGTATTTAAACCTGAGGACACACAGTCCCGGACACATAGTCCTCACCGTATTCTCCTTGAACTAAGGTCACACAAACCTCGTCCAATCACTCGTGGTAAGTATTCAGGTGACTTCCAAACCTTCACAGACTCGGTCACTCGACGATCCACAATTTCCTCTTGGATGCTCTAGACCATGACGCCTAACCATCTAGAGGATGCACGGTCCTCAAATGTAACAAGCGTCGATTCCACACAGGAACGATCTCTTCTGTGATGCTCAATCACTTTGGGTTTGTAGGTGTTTCGTTTGGGGTTTTGGGTTTTTCCTCACTTGATGATTTTCTCTCAAAGTCCTCGGACGATGGGATGCTCTCAACGACAAGTGTCAGTTTCTCGCGGAGCAGCCAACCAGCTAGTGGTTGTAGGAAGCGGCTATTTATAGCCTAGGGAGCAGCCCGATGTGATAAGACATAAATGCCCTTCAGTGATATGATCGTTAGGTGAGTAGATATTTTTGGACAGCTGGCGCACAGCACAGCAACGGTCGGAAATTTGAGGTTCAAGTTCCTCAGGGCAATCATGTTCCACACTTGTAGGCATTCCGCACTGGCAAATTCCTAACTCCTTAGTCAGGAAAAAATCCTCAAAGACCAGAAGAACTTCGTCTCTGTCACTGAAGAAATTGACTGAACTGTATGAGATTTCCAATGGCTTCACTCGAAGGGATTGATAGGTGTAGGATTTTGAGTTGAGTATCACTTGGAAACTTTTCCTTAGTTTTACCTCGACCCCCTTTAATAGTAATGTGTTTCCTATGACTCAAGAAAGAGAAAATGAAACTACAAAAACAAAAGTCTTCATGCTTCATGTTCCTCGCATGAATATCAAGTCTTCATGGTCACACCAATTTCTTCACTTTCAAAGTCTTCAGAAAGTCTTCAGTTGAAGACATTCATTTTTAGGGGTCGACTTTCTCTATAAATATCAAACTCCTCATTGACTTATAGACCTGTGTATACTCACAAACGCATTAGTCCATTAACCTATAAGTCTTCAATGCACCAAAGTCACTACGGGGCACTAGATGCACTTACATTACCCTTATTTCCATTTATTTGTTTTTAGGAGGAAAATAATTTGAATAAAAGCCAAATAACTCCTAAATGGTTTTGAAAGATAAATATCTTTAGAGGGACTTTGATTCTTTTAAACTTCCATCTCATATTTCATATAATTTGAAGAAGTCATTTTATCTTCTCTCGTGAAAATCATTGAGTTGCATAAAGTTTCTGAATTTGAAATATTTCCAAATGGAATTCAAATCATTTTCAAATCCCTTTTCATTTTCTTTAAATGTAAGAAGTCATATTTTCTTCACCCTAGGATTTTGTGATGAAATGAATTTGAATTCATTGGAGATCAAAAGTAAAGATGAAACTTTTGGGAAAGTCCTTTTATTCCCTCTCATTCAACTTTCAAAAAGTTTCAAATTGCACTCAATTTCACTCAATCATTCCCACAACAATCAAAAAAACAATCAAAAATATTTATTTAATATAACATTCCAAAATTTAGAATTTTGGGATGTTACAAAACACCTTGCTCTATAATTCCCTTCAATAAGCTATTTTCTTGCTCAATGTAACTTGGCTAAGAGAATCATTAGTGGAATCAAGAGAATTACTAGAAGCAACAATATTGGATTTAACATGATTATTTTTACTACTAGAAGAAGAATCTTTCTTGCTCTTGTTGCTAGATTTTACTTGTGGCATATAAGTAGACAAGAGTAAATGCTTGGCAATGTAAGAAGAACTTTTCTTTCTAAGATCATCATTGATTGCTTTTAAGAACCCATGCTCTTGCTCTATATTGAGTTTCTCGAAGCATAGCTTCTCATGAGTCTTTAAAAGCTCTCGATGATCCTCTAAGTAGTTTCATGAGCTAACTTAAGAGTGTTTAGTTCTTTAGTTAGACGCTCAATCTCCTTCTTATCATCGTCATTCATTTCATCTTGATTAGCATGATTAATAGCAATTTGATCATAGTTTTCATCACTAGTGTTGCCAACAAGTAAATCATCATCACCTAGTAGTTGTCAGAGTCAGAACCGGATACCCATTCACCAACGTGAGCTTGATGTCTTCGTCTTGTGTAGCTCTTTGATGACTTGTCCTTCCTTTCCGAATCCTTGCTTCTACAGAGGATCTTCATTCATAACGATCATTTCCACTCCTTCTCTCTCTTGGTGGTGATTCATCTCTTTTACTTCTCCTTTTAGGTAAATCTTCTATTCTCTTGTAGGGAGCCGTACACTCATTGCAGTAGTGTCTGGGTCTTCCACAATTGTAGCAATTGTGATCACGACTAGAAGATATGTTTTCATTGTAGGACCTTGACTTGGAACTTCTCTCTTTGCTTCTACTCTTGTAGAATTTGTTGAAGTTCTTCACCATTAAGCTCAATTCTTCATTGAAGACTTATTTCTCCCTTGATGTTGTAGGAGCATCACATGAATCTTTGTATGCACCACTAGACTTATTATGGAGCTCTTCCTTATCCTTGAGTGACATCCATGAGCAAAAATTCTACCAATGACTTTCGTTGGCTTGAGATCTTTGTAGTTGGGCATAATTTTGGATCAAGGTGCACATGGTATCATATTTTCCATCCAAGGATCTTAGGATCTTCTTGATGATGAATCTGTCAGTCATCTCTTCGCTTCCTAAGCCTGCAATCTCATTTGTGATAAGAGCAAGCCTAGAGTACATTTCAGCGACTCCTTCACCATCCTTCATTTTGAACTTGTCAAGTCGACTTTGAAGCACATCCAATTTGGATTCCTTGACGGACTCGGTACCATTGTGCATATAAACCAAAGTATCCCAAATTTCCTTTGCATTCTCAAGGCGGCTGATTTTGTTGAATTCTTCGGGGCACAATCTGTTGAAGAGAATATCGCAAGCTTGAGCATTGTATTGCAACATATTCAATTCTTCCGTGTACGCTTCATGATCCGGTTCTCTTCCATCCTCGAAGTATTCACCTTGCAATCCAATGCACACAATAGCCCAAACGGCGGGGTTATGACCAAGAATATGAATTTTCATCTTATGCTTCCAACTAGCAAAATTAGTACCATCAAAGTAAGGACCTCTACGGTGGTAATTTCCCTCACTAGACGCCATACTCTCCTAGGTTGTGAAAGCAAGGCTATGATCACCAAAGCTATGGAAATCAAGGAAAATGGAGACCAAAGCTCTGATACTACTTGTAGGATCGAAAGTAGGTCTAGAGGGGGTGATTGGACTACTTGACCAAATAAAAATCTAGCATTTTCCCAATTTTAAGTGTTGGCAGATTTAGCAACTAGTACAAGTCAAGCAATGAACCTACACATGCAATTCTAAGAGTGTAGCAGCGGAAAGTAAAACATTGCATATGAAGGTAAAGGGAAGGGTTTGGAGAAGGCAAACGCAATGTAGACATGGAGATTTTTGGCATGGTTCCGATAGGTGGTGCTATCGTACATCCACGTTGATGGATACTTCAACCCATGAAGGGTAACAGTTGCGCGAGTGTGCGGAGGGCTCCACCCACGAAGGGTCCACGAGGAAGCAACCTTGTCTATCCCATCATGGCCATTGCCCACGAAGGACTTGCCTCACTCGGGCGGATCTTCACGAAGTAGGCAATCTCCTTGCCCTTACAAACTCCTTGGTTCAACTCCGCAATCTTGTCGGAGGATCCCAAGCGACACCTAACCAATCTAGGAGACACCACTCTCCAAAAGGTAATAGATGGTGTGATGATGATGAACTCCTTGCTCTTGTGCTTCAAATGATAGTCTCCCAACACTCAACTCTCTCTCATATATTTGGCTATGGTGGAAAGATGATTTGAGTGGAAAGCAACTTGGAGAAGGCTAGAGATCAAGAGTCTTGTGGTTGGATTGGAAAGTCTTGGTCTCAACACATGAGTAGGTGGTTCTCTCCCAGAAAATGAGTAGTAGAAGTGTAGGCATGTTCTGATGGATCTCTCACAAATGGAGAAGGGGTAGAGGGGTATATATAGCCTCCACACAAAATTCAACCGTTACACATATTTGACCCAACTCGGTCAGACCGAATAGAAGAACTCAGTGAGACTGATTTAGTTCAAAATGTGAATGTTAGGAATCTCGGTGGGACCGACTGGATCAACTTGGTGGGACCTATGTGCTAGGGCTTAGGGAAAACATCAACTCGGTTAGACCGAAGTGAAGCAATAAGGCAACAGAGAGGATGTCAAGCAAACTCGATGGGGCTGATTGCACATTTCGGTGAGACCGAAATAATTACAATAGGCAACAGGGAGTTTGTACGGCCATCTCAGTGAGACCGAGATCCGTATCGGTGTGACCGAATTGTCTAGGGTTTCTGGCAGTGGCTATGTGTTACACCCACGATGCGGCTATATCACCCACGTGTCGGAGCACGACTTAGAGGCATAACCGCATAGTAGGCATGTCGCAAGAGGGGTAATATTTACACATCCCATGTACTGAATAAGAAAGGGATAAAGAGATGGCTTACAATCGCCATTTCACACAATACATAAATACAGCATTACATCATCCAGAATACAATCAAGGTCCGACTACGGAACCAAATAAAGAAAGACAACCCCTAATGCTAGATCCCCGATCGCCCCGACTGGGCTCCACTACTGATCAACTGGAAACAAAACAACACAATGAACAAGATCTTCATTGAGCTCCCACTTGAGCTCAGTTGTGTCATCTGCACGGGCATCATCGGCACCTCCAACTGTTTGGAAGTATCTGTGAGCCACGAGGACTCAGCAATATCACACCCTCGTGATCAAGACTATTTAAGCTTATGGGTAGGAAAGGGGTAATGAGGTTGTTACGCCCTCAATGCGACTATATCTCCCACGTGTCGAAGCATGACTTAGAGGCATAACCGCATTGAAAGCAATGTCGCAAATGAGGTAATCTTCACACAACCCATGTAATACATAAAGGGAAAGAGATACATAGTTGGCTTACAATCTCCACTTCACACAATTACATGAATAAAGCATTACATCAACCAGATACAATCAAGGTCCGACTACGGAACCAAAATAAAAGAAGACTACCCCAAATGCTACACAGATCCCCGATCGACCCCAACTGGGCTCCACTACTGATCAACTAGAACAAGACAACACAAAGGACAAGATCTCCATCGAGCTCCTCCTTGAGCTTGGTTGCATCATCTGCACGGTTCAACGGCACCTGCAAGCTGGGTTTGGAAGTATCTGTGACTCACGGGGACTCAGCAATCTCTCACCCTCGCGATCAAGACTATTTAAGCTTATGGGTAAGGTAAAGGTATGATGTGGAGCTGCAGCAAGCGACTAGCATATATGGTGGCTAACATACGTAAATGAGAGCGAGAAGAGAAGGCAAAAGCACGGTCGAACAACTATGATCAAGAAGTGATCCTAGAACAACCTACATCAAACATAACTCCAACACTGTGTTCACTTCCCGGACTCCGCCGAGAAGAGACCATCACGGTAACACACGCGGTTGGTGCATTTTATTTAAGATCAACTTCAGGTTTTCTACAACCGGACATTAACAAATTCCCATCTGCCCATAACCGCGGGCACAGCTTTCGAAAGTTCAAATCCCTGTAGGGGAGTCCGAACTTAGCCCATCACAAGCTCTCACGGTCAACGAAGGATATTCCTTCGAGCGGGAAGGCCCGATCAGACTCGGAATCCCGGTTACAAGACATCTCGACAATGGTAAAACAAGTCCAGCAACACCGCCCGAATGTGCCGACAAATCCCGATAGGAGCTGCACATATCTCGTTCTCAGGGCACACTCAGATGAGACTAGCTACGAGTTAAACCAACCCTCAAGTTTCCCCGAGGTGGCCCCGCAGGCAGCTCAGTTCGGACCAACACTCAGAGGAGCACTGGCCCGGGGGGGTTAAAATAAAGATGACCCTTGAGTCCGCAAAACCCAAGGGAAAAAGAGGCTAGGTGGCGAATGGTAAAACCAATGTTGGGCATTGCTGGAGGAGTTTTATTCAAGGCGAACTGTCAAGGGGTTCCCATTATAACCCAACCGCGTAAGGAACGCAAAATCCAGGAACATAACACCGATATGACGGAAACTAGGGCGGCAAGAGTGGAACAAAACACCAGGCATAAGGCCGAGCCTTCCACCCTTTACCAAGTATATACATGCATTGATTAAATAAGAGATATTGTGATAACCCAACAAATAACCATGTTCCAAACATGGAGCAAGCTCCAATCTTCACCTGCAACTAACAACGCTATAAGAGGGGCTGAGCAAAGAAGTAACATAGCCAAACAACGGTTTGCTAGGACAAGGTGGGTTAGAGGCTTGGCTTAACAATATGGGAGGCACGATAAAGCAAGTGGTAGGTATCGCAGCATAGGCATAGCAAAAGAGCGAGCAACTAGCAAGGAAAGATAGAAGTGATTTCGAGGGTATGGTCATCTTGCCTGAAATCCCACAAGGAAGAAGAACGATTCCATGAAGAAGATAAAAGGGCGTAGTCGAACGGGTCCTCACAGACGTGACGTTATCGGAACCAACCCGAAGAAGCAACACCGGAAAGAAGCACACAACATAGTAAACAAACAACACATGGACATGGCATGATTCACAACCAAGTATGATGCATGCCCGGTTTAATGATACATGGCATGGCAAAGTGCAACAAACAACACTACAACTTAAGTGGAGCTCAATATGCAACGGAGTTGCATATTGAAGAAAACACCACATGACTTATTTAGTTCTCTCTCGTTTATGTACCCAACAAGATTAAATGTTGATTAACATGGCAAGAGGGTGAATCATAATAAAACTACCTAGCTAGGCAAGTTTAAATGAGGCCGGAAGCAACGAACAACAATTCCGGTAACTCCTCATGTGCATATTTGGTTATGGTACTAATCTGCCCTAAACCATATTTTAGAGTTGTTAAACATGCAAAGTGATGCCATCATGTTAAACTAGGCATTTTTCCACCCAATTTACATATAAAGTTTGTTAAAATCCGAGCTACGGTTATTTAGTTATGAAATAAATCATTTTAGCATGTCATAGGAGCAAATATAACCAAACAACATTTTAAGCATTTCAAACATGGACGGAAAAGACATATTATGAAACTAGGTGAAAAACTAAGCATATTTCATATATAAATTGTTTTAATCCAATGCACGGTTGAGAAGTTTTTAAATGTATGAAGTATGAGGGTTTTTCTGCAAAACTGTTTAACTGGATAAAAGAACAAATTCACAGATGCTGGAAAAAACACACGTGGGCCGAAACTTAGGCGGCCCAACAGTGCAGGGGAGCTCGGGCTGGATCTACTCTTACCATGGGCCCAGAGGAGAACATGGGCCGGCTGGGCTGGTAGATCTGGCTGGAGATGCCTGGGCCTCAGCGCTGGAGGGGAGGCAGGTCGACGCAGCGGCTCGGGTCAACGCGGGCACAGTGAAGGCGCTGACTGCGGGTGCGCCGCGCGTTTCTGAAGAAAACGAACAGGGGACAGGCGCGGCGGCAGCTGGGCTTGCGGTGGCACAAGATCCGGCCGTTGCTTGCCGTATCCAGCGCGGAGGAGGGCGGGAATGGGATCCCGGTGGACCGAGGCAGGTCGGGGATGGCAACAAAGGAGCTCTGTGGCCATGGACGGAACGGCTCAATGAAGAGGAACTTGTCGCGCGCGAGCAGGACAACAGTTGTGCTCACTCTGAACGAAGAAGACGGGCGGCGTCTCTGCAGAATTGGTTGGGGATGGGCAGAGTCGAGGCCTCGACGGCGGTGAGACGCAACAGCGAGGTTTGGATGGCCATGGCGGACTCCATGGGCTTTGTGGGGTGGCGCAGGTGGTCTCCTGCAGAGAGAGACGTGAGAGAGAGGAAACGGTAGAGGAAGAAGAGAGAGGGAAAGGGCCTTGAACCTGATGGCTCAAGGAGAGGTCAGAGGAGGCCGTGGGATCCTGCTGGTGCTGCTTCCCATTGCCGGCGGGGACGGGTCGCGAGGAACACGACGGAGCTCTGGATTGTGAGGAGCTTGGCTCACTTTAGGCGTTGCACGACGCGGAAGGTAGGCAGGGAGCAGCGGGAGGAGGAGACGCACACGGGAGGGGCGCCATGAATCTTGGGAGCGTGCTCGAGCACCTCTTGTTCGGGCGCGGGGGTTGCGAGGACGAAGGACGGCGAGGTGGCGGCTCGGGCTCTGGTGGCGGGGTGAGGAGCTTAGGCAGGGAACAGCGGAGATGCTGCTGGTGGAGGTGGATCGAGGAGGGGATGGATTCGAAGAGAGCCATGGGAGGCTCTGGTTGGTGGGGATTGATGGATTGGGCAGGGGAGAATGAGAGGATCCTGAGGTAGCTAGTGAGTTGGTGGCGGCGGCGGACACGGAATGGATGGGACATCCCCTAGGTTTTTGGGTTTTGTCTCAAATTAGACTAGGGGTTCTATATATATAAGGAAAGAGGGGAGTTTAGGGTAGATTTGGACCCTCCGATCAAAATCGGGCGGTTCAAGAAAAACTAGGTTAGGAAGCCCAATTAACAAAACGGAGATGTTTTGTAGATGTTTGGGGATGATCCGGACCCAACAGTGACGACTGTCCGGGTCGGGTTCGGGAAAGCTTTTCGGGCGCGCGCGCGAGGAGGGTCGTGGGCTAACGTGAGAGGTTAGGTTGGACCTGGTGGTAGGTAGTGAGCTGTGTAGACGGTCTCGAGCTGAGAGAAGAGAAGAGAGGGAGGCCCGGCGACTATTTTCGGAGACCGAAAACGTCCAACGAAGAGACCAGCTATACTGCTGCTATAGTTATCCGTTGGGCTATCAAACAGACTCCAAATGCGACGAAACTTGACAGGCGGTCTATCTACACTAAAATAAGACCGCACGCCAACTTTCAACTCATTCCGAGAACATTTTCCGGCCACTTATAAAATAATAATCCGGACATGCCGCGGGCGCGTGCAAGTGTGTCTGGGCTCAGAACGGACAACAGACGGAACGAGACCGGGACGGATGCAAGTTTTCGAAAACATGCAGATGCAATGCGGATGATGACATGGCAAGATGCAACACGCAACCGAATGACAAGGCAACAACGTCGAATAACTGGAAGACACCTGGCACATCGGTCTCGGGGCGTCACAACACTCCACCACTACGAGAGGATCTCGTCCCGAGATCTAGAATGGCACCAGAGGGAAAACGAAAGAGAGAGAGAAGAGGCAAAACTAAGTTGATTCTTTGACAAACGAGTGAAACCAAAGAACCTTGAAAAGGTTAAGCCATTTTGAGAAAAGAATACAATGGAGATGAACGAAGTTGAAAGCACTCCGTTAGGAAAGAGGAACAAGGAAGAACAAAGTTGAAAGCACTCTGGTAGGGAAGAGTAATAAGGAAGAACAAATTCGGACATCACTCCGGTTGAAAAGAGATGCAAGGCTTGATAAGGCGAAAAGAACTTGAGCAAAGGGGCACAATACTCCGATTAAAACAAGATAGGGAAGGAATAAGAATGATATAATTTGGACAGCACTCTGCCTGTAAATGGAAGGAATTAAACTTGATAGGATGAGAGGATACTTGAAAAGAGAACCGACACTCAGATTAAAAGGATAAGCATGAAAAGAACATGGTCCTGACAATCCGAGATGATGAGTGAAAAGAGCAACACCTCAATGCCTCCGGATGAAAGAATCAAAGGTAGATCGTCGGAACAAAAGAGCGGAGAAGAAAATAACAACTCCTACCACAATTGAACTTGTAAAGCACCGTTGCAAGAAAGGATTGCACGGGGTTGTTGGGAAAACAACAATGAAGAGGATAAGCTTGTATTGGGCTTATGAAAAACATCTCACAAACTTGAGGTGAAATTCTGCCACTAACGAAAACAATATTGAATTGATAAGAACAAGAAGACAAGGAACTTGTTCATTAGAAGGATAAAGAAGAACTTGGGTCATTTATGAGCACCATAAATAGCAAAATCCTTAGGGAAGGCTTTAGGTGAAACATAACCCAAGATAACTCCAATGACGAGATTGATGGATTTAAAATACCTCATTCTTAACAACCTGTGAATCATAAAACATAAACTCAAATTATCAAGAATGACATAATACCACCTCTATTGATACGGAAGGAAGAATTGCACTCCGGATTGTAAGATGAAGAATACTTGAGCTCCTTAGAAAAGAATCTCGATGAAAACTTCGAGAAGTGATAAAAACCTTGATGAACCATCATGTTGAACCTTCATTAGGAACTCCGGTAGAAAAAGAATGATCAAACGAAATGAAGGATGAAAAGAATACGGTTGAAGCCTTGCAATGATTTAGATGGATCTTTGGAATGATATAATTGAAATAACTTTGAGCTCCGGAAAAGAAATATGGACAACTTTAATCGAGAATTTGATGAACCTCCAGAATAAGGAATTAATCACTTGGATGAACAAGAATAAGAATTACGTTATGCGTATCCTTCACCAATTTAAATTGATGACAAACAACGGATTTGGCACACTACTTATTCTCATAGAAAAAGATTAAGAGAGATATAACATAAACTTGTGAAGGTCTTCAATGAACCACCGGTAGGATAGAAATAACAAATAAATTGATATGATAAACGAAAGAAGAGAATCTTGAATGAACCACCGTAAGAATTGAAAATGAACAATGAAAAATATAAAGAAACACCGGAAAGAATTAGCAAATGAACGAAGAAGCTTGAGGGGATTTAGATACATGAGAACGAAGAGATCAAGAACTGATTAGAGGATATTTGAACGAAGCACCGGTAAGATAGGAGAATGATAACTAACAGCTGAGAATGAATAAACCTAAATTGATGGACTCCGGATAACAAACTGAGAAGACTCTTGAATTGCTCCGGATAGGTGAAAAGAATTCTCACGATCAAAACAATTACGAGAGGATGGCAACAAGCTAGAATCACGAATCTTGAAGAGAATGGAGCAAGATTAAAGAGAAACTCTTCTTCGGTCTTCAAAATCCGAGAATGACAACGAGAAATACCACCATGAATTATTTAGACACTCCAGAATGAAGAATGGAAAGGTTGAGCCAATGATGAAAAGAATTTAATCGATCTTGGAGAAAGATATTTGACTGATGACAATTCATTCTTACGTCAAACTTCGAAAAGAATTTTTGAGGATAGCTCCGGGAGAATTAGAAGAGTCGGGTAAGATCCTAGGAAAAGACCTGTGGGTTAGGGCCCACTCAAAAGAAACACCATTGAAATGATTTAAAAGAGAGGTTGCACCGGTTGAATTAAATGGCTTGAATGAGATAACAACCTCGAGATAGGTTGAACTGATCTTGAATGAAAAGACGAGCCTTCTGAGATATCTTGAGCACTCCGTGCCACACCCTAGTTAGTTCAAGCATTAGAGTGTGCATCATGTTCAAATTCCTCTTAAATTTGAAATGGGGAAGACAGAACCCCCAACACCCCCCCTGAAAACAACTAGGGTTTACTAAAATTATTTTTCAATGAACCTGAAATGCCCTTCTAAAAAGTTCACTCTCTTTGTCTTGGGTTAGAACCTCTGGCAAAATTGGTGCACAATTTTCTAGGTCAATAGAAGGTCATTGAATTAAATCATAAGTATTTGATTTTGGGCATTTAAATGCTATAAAATAATTTAAATGCTCAAATAATTCTGGAAATAAATGTATACTGTTGGAAATATTCTAAACAGAGCCCACATTTATTTTCAGGATTTTTGGAAACGTTTTAGTATTTATAATAAAGCCTAACAGTTGCAGTTAAATAGAAAAACAGAAACAAATCAAAAAAGAGAGAGAGGGAAGCCCACCTGGGCCTTACCTGTGCTGGCCCAGCCCACCTGGCTCGGCCCAGCCGACTGGCCTTGCCAGTCGTCGTCCTCCTCCCGCCAGGAGGACGAGGAGCACATGGCTGGCGCCCGCGGCCACACGCCGGCCACCTCCTGCTTCTGCCGACGCCCTGGAGATGTCCAGGGATGCCACGCCGACCCCCCACGTCCCCCTCTCATCCTCCCTCACTCTCCCCCTCGTCTCCCTCACCCTCTCCCGCGATGGCCGAGCGCGATCCTCGCCGCTGTTCACCGTAGACGTCACCAGAGCCACCCCCTCGCCCCTCCGACAAGCCCAATAGCTCCGCCTCGTCGCCCTGGACCTCTCCGCTGACCCACGCAACTCCAAACGCCACCGAACACCGTCTTCGCCCTCGTCTTCAACCTCGGTGAAAGTGCAACTATCCCTAGGTGGTTTTGGTAATTCATAACAACATATAGCTCATTGAGCTAATGCTATTCCAAGATGACTATTTCAGGAAAGCTCAATGATTGGCATGGCATGGATGTGAAAGTGGAACCCTCAAAATGCTAAGGACAAAGGATTGGCTCAAGCTCAAAAGCTCAAGACTCTTCATTTTATATTTTAGTGATCCAAGATCACATTGAGTCTTTAGGAAAAGCCGATACTATCAAGGAGGGATGAGGTGTTGCTTAATGAGCCTCTTGCTTCATGTGCTTAATGATATGCTCCAAAATCCTCAGCTACTTTCCCATATCCACATATGACCTAAACCCTAAGCCAAACTCGGTCATACCGATTCTTTCTATCCGGCGCCACCGAGTTTCACTTGTCATAAGCCACTACCAAACCCTAGCAATTCGGTTCTACCGATAGGGATCTCGGTCTCGCCGAGATGGGATTACAAACTCTCTGTTTCCCTTTTGTAACTTTTCGGTCTCACCGAAAGAGCGAATCGGTCCCACCAAGATTGCAATGTAAATTCAGTGTTTCCTTTCTTTAACTTTTCGGTCTCACCAAAAGAGCAAATCGGTCCCACCGAGTTTGCCTGACCAACTCTCTGGTTAGCTAATTACCAAAATCGGTCTCACCGAGTTTGTGTAATCGGTCTCACCGAGATTACGTTATGCCCAAACCCTAACCATATCGGTCCTACCAAGTTGCATGTTAGTCCCAACGAAAATCTCTAACAGTCACTAGGTTTACCTTTTCGGTCCGACCGAGTTTTTTGATTCGGTCCCACCGAGATTGGAAAACTGTGTGTAACGGTTGGATTTTGTGTGGAGGCTATATATACCCCTCCACCTCCTCTTCATTCATGGAGAGAGCGATCAGAACACATACACAATTCCAACTCATATGTTCTGAGAGAGAACCACCTACTCATGTGTTGAGACCAAGATATTCCATTCCTACCATATGAATCTTGATCTCTAGCCTTCCCCAAGTTGCTTTCCACAAAATCCAAATCCTATGAGAGAGAGTTGAGTGTTGGGGAGACTATCATTTGAAGCACAAGAGCAAGGAGTTCATTACCTACACACCATTTGTTACTTCTTGGAGAGTGGTGTCTCCTAGATTGGCTAGGTGTCACTTGGGAGCCTCCGACAAGATTGTGGAGTTGAACCAAGGAGTTTGTAAGGGCAAGGAGATCGCCTACTTCATGAAGATCTACCGCTAGTGAGGCAAGTCCTTCGTGGGCGATGGCCATGGTGGGATAGACAAGGTTGCTACTTTGTGGACCCTTTGTGGGTGGTTGCTTCTTCGTGGACCCTTTGTAGGTGGTTGCTTCTTCGTGGACCCTTCGTGGGTGGAGCCCTCCGTGGACTCGCGCAACCGTTACCCTTCGTGGGTGGAGCCCTCCGTGGACTCGCGCAACCATTACCCTTCGTGGGTTGAAGTCTCCATCAACGTGGATGTAGGATAGCACCACCTATCCGAACCACGGGAAAAACATCTGTGTCTCCAATTGTGTTTGAATTCTCCAAACCCTTCCCTTTACATTCTTGCAAGTTGCATGCTTTACTTTCTGCTGCCAATATACTCTTTGCATGCTTGCTTGAATTGTGTGATGATTGCTTGACTTGTCCTACAATAGCTAAAATCTGCCAAGAACTAAAATTGGGAAAAGGTTAAGTTTTTATTTGGTCAAGTAGTCTAATCACCCCCCCTCTAGACATACTTTCGATCCTACAAGTGGTATCAGAGCTTTGGTATCCATTTGCTTTGATCTCCATAGCTTTTGGTGGTCATAGCCTTGGTTTCACAACCTAGGAGAGTATGGCATCTAGCGAGGGAAATTATCACCGTAGAGGTCCTTACTTTGATGGTACTAATTTTGCTAGTTGGAAGCATAAAATGAAAATGCATATTCTTGGACATAACCCCGCCGTTTGGGCTATTGTGTGTGTTGGTTTGCAAGGTGACTTCTTTGATGGGAAAGAACCAAACCGTGAAGCTACCGCGGATGAGTTGAAGATGTTGCAATACAATGCTCAGGCTTGTCATATTCTCTTCAACGGATTGTGCCCCGAAGAATTCAACAAAATCATCCGTCTTGAGAATGCAAAGGAAATTTGGGACACTTTGATTGATATGCATGAAGGTACCGACTCCGTCAAGGAATCCAAGTTGGATGTGCTTCAAAGTCAACTTGACAAGTTCAAAATGAAGGATGGTGAAGGTGTCGCTGAAATGTACTCTAGGCTTGCTCTCATCACAAATGAGATTGCCGGCTTAGGAAGTGAACAGATGACCGATAGATTCATCATCAAGAAGATTCTAAGAGCCTTGGATGGAAAATATGATACCGTGTGCACATTGATCCAAATGATGCCCAATTACAAAGATCTCAAGCCAACGGAGGTGATTGGAAGAATTATTGCTCATGAGATGTCACTTAAGGATAAAGAGGAACTTCACAACAAATCAAGTGGTGCCTACAAAGCCTCATGTGAAGCCCCTACATCATCAAGTGAGAAACAAAACTTCAATGAAGAATTGAGCTTAATGGTGAAGAACTTCAACAAGTTATACAAAAGTAGAACCAAAGATAGAAGCTTCAAGTCAAGGTCCTACAATGACAAAAGATCTTCTAGTCGAGAGCGAAACTGCTACAGTTGTGGAAGACCCGGACACTATTCCAATGAGTGTACGGCTCCCTACAAGAGAAGAGAAGATTCTCCAAAAAGAAGAAGCAAAGAATCACCACCAAGAGAGAGAAGGAGTAGAGATGATCGTTATGAACGAAGATACTCACAGAGAAGCAAGGATTCGGAAAGGAAGGAAAAATCATCAAGGAGCTACACAAAACGAAGACATCAAGCTCATGTTGGTGAATGGGTATCCGGCTCCGACTCCGACAGTCACTCCGAGAGAAGTTATCACTCCGACTCCGAA
Organism: Triticum aestivum; assembly: GCF_018294505.1. Taxonomy (NCBI): domain Eukaryota; kingdom Viridiplantae; phylum Streptophyta; class Magnoliopsida; order Poales; family Poaceae; genus Triticum; species Triticum aestivum. The sequence continues at coordinate 398,471,073 of NC_057812.1, read as the reverse complement.
GATACTCAAGATGAAGGTGTTGCCGGTCTAGCACGTGTGTCAACCAACTCCTACGACATATTTGACTCATCAAATGAAGGAATTGGAAGATGCTTCATGGCCAAAGGTCCTAAGGTAACACACCCCGAGTATGTTGATTTCAATAGTGATGAAGATGACTTGTTAGGTGATGATTTGCTTGTTGACAACTCTAGTGATGAATACTATGATGAAACGTCAATTAATCATGCTAATCAAGATAAAACGAATGACAATGATAAGGAGAAGATTGAGGCTCTAACTAAAGAACTAAACACTCTTAAGTTAGCTCATGAAACTATCTTCGAAGATCATCGAGAACTTTTAAGAGCTCATGAGAAATTACGCTTTGAAAAGCTCAATCTTGAGCAAGAGCATGAGTTCTTAAAAGCAATAAATGATGATCTCCGCAAGAAAAGTTCTCCTTACATTGCCAAGCGTTTACTCTTATCCACTTACATGCCTCAAGTCAAGTCTAGTAACAAGAACAAGAAAGATTCTTCCTCTAGCAGTAACAATGATCATGCTAAATCCAATATTGTTGCCTCTAGTAGTTCTCTTGATTCCACTAATGATTCTCTTAGCCAAGTTACACTTGAGCAAGAAAATAGCTTATTGAAGGGAATTATAGAGAAAGGAGTTTACAAAAGCCTTGCCGGGAGTAAGCAATTCGAGGAAATTGTGCGCAAGCAAGGAATGCACCGGAAGAATCAAGGTGTTGGTTTTGAACGAAAGTTCAATGCCAATGGAGTTGAGTGGGAAGAATATCAATACCCCAAGACAAAGTTTGTTCCTCAACAAGAGAAGTATGATACTTCTTTCAAGGGGACACAAGCTCAAGATGATCTTCCACCACAAGACTACAAGCAAAAAGGCAAGGACAAGCTTCAAGAGGAAATTGATGCATTTGAAGAAGCTCCTAAGACCTTAGCCAAGTGGATTCCCAAGACTACTTCAAGTTCCACTTCATCAAGTACGACTACAACTCCAAGGATTCCCATCAAGATGGTGTGGATCCAAAAGAAGAAGAACTAGAGAGTTCTTGAGGGTGACTCCGCCAACATACTTCACTCTTATAATTTTGGCAAGAACAAGTGCAATCAACTTCCACATCTTGCACTAGTTCAAGGAGTCACAAACCCTCTTGTTGGTAAGACAAGGGACAAGGTAACCTAAAAGTTTTCATGGACATCATCTTGTGTGTGCATCACTCTATGTCTATGGATATCCTTGTTTGTTCCTTGTGGGACTAACCCATGTAGGTATTGAAAGTGCAATTCACTCAAATGGATAGCTCCAAGTGATCTACATCAACATTGAGCATCCACATCATCAACATCTACATGAAGTCATCATCGACAAAACCCGAGGTTAGTTCATCCCTCTAAGGGGGGATATTACATCTAGGGGGAGCTTTACTCTAAGACTTGAGCTAAAGCAACTCTAAAGATGTGAACACAACAATGCTTTATGTAAAAGTGGTAACCCCACTTGAGCTTAAACGATGAGTATGACCTATGATCAAGTGTTCTCACTTGACTCCTAAGTCAATATACTCATATATAGATGACCTTGTCATCGCAAATTGCTTGATAGATGCTAGAATTGGTTGTGCATGCCTTGTCACATATTTCATTTGCCATCTTATTGTGTGAGCATGCTGGTTGCATATTTTACTCATTGGAGGACATCCACTTGTTGTTTTGATTGTTTGGTTTTATTTCCTTTTGCCAAGTGGATGGACAAGAATGCCTAAGAACCTCCTCTAGGTATCTATGCTTTTCTCGTCTCAAACTCTATTCATGCTACATTACAAAATTTGATTAAGTGAGATTCAAACCACTCTGTGTGAGGAGCGCTCGGAGTCCCTGATTCATCATAGACTTAAACTTCCCAAACCTCTTTATGATTCTCGGTCTGACCGATACCCCACTTTCGGTCCTACCGAGATCATTAAGTTGATCTAGGTTTTCGATCTCGGTGCAACCGATTTGAACCTTTCGGTCACACCGAGTTGCAACAACTGTATACAGTTTTGCATCTCGGTGCCACCGAGTTGTTCCACTCGGTCACACCGACAGGGTCGGGCTATATATAGTCACGGGCAAAAATTTGGAAATTTCTCCGACCCGCGCGATAGGCTGCTCTGCCAACTTGGTCTCCGGATCGTCTCCTCGCCGCCAGCCACCTCCAGTAGCTGGTCTCCATCGCTGTCAACGGAATTCTACCCGGCCGTTGCCGCCGTAGCGAGTCTCCGCCGAACTAGGGTATGGACTCAATCTTTGTGCTATTCCCCAATCCGATTCTTAGCACATTGTGATCATCATGATTCTTGCCACGATTGAAACACTCATGTCCAGTCAATGCGTTCGTAGATTAGGTTTGATTCGAAAATTTTAGGGTTAGGTTTCCGCCGAAACCATCTCGGACCCACCGAGTTGAAAAACTCGGTCCCACCGATTTGGCTCATGCCATTGCACAAGTGAGACTCGGTCTGACCGAGAATTACTTATCGGTGTGACCGATTTTGGAACTCTGTGAAACCCTAGCAGTCTCGGTGCCACCAAACTGTGACTCGGTCTGACCGAGTTCACTAGTTTAGGTGCCAAAACTGCTTCGGTATCACCGAGTTTAAAAATCGGTAGATTCGAGATGATTTCAGTGGGAAACTAAAACTAAGTTTTTGGATCATTCTTTTGCAAAAATCTCTGCATTTTGTGATGCTCATCTATTCTACCTCATCTATAAACTATTCACGGGGTCAGCAGTCAGCTTGTTCATCATGTCAGACCAAAGTGATAGCCAGAACATGTTAGAAGAGCAAGTGCAGATGAGTGAGAGCACTAGTCCCTCCAGTTCTTCAGATGATGGCAGCAGAAGTACTCCTAGCAATCTGCCTAAAGCTGCCACCAGACAGAGAAAGAAGAGAACTTCAGATTCTAAGGATGAAGATTATGTGGCAGAGGAAGAGGAAGCCACATCAAAGAGAGTTGAGCCAGCACAGGGCACAAAGCCATGCTTAAAGATCAAAAGGCCAGCAGGTAGGCAGCCTATGCCAAAGGCCAGAGTTTCAACTCAGATTCCTGAAAAGCCTGCACCCATAGAGCCAGTTGCTGCTGAAGGCAAGAAAAGAAAAGAAAGGGCCAAGAAGACCGTAGCCAGAGTGCTTGGCAAGGCTTCCATCATGGAAGATGAGGAGGAAGAAGAAGAGGTAGCTGCACCAGCACCTAAGGCACCCAAGCTGATGGGTGATGCCATAAGAACAGGGGCAGCTGCTTCCAAGGCCAAGCCAGCTCCAAAGCCAAAGCCAAAGAGGAACACAAGAAGCATCCCAGCTACTGAGAAGAACAAGGCCCCAGTGCCTGAAGCTGCAGAAGAAGAAGAAGAGAATGTTCTTAGAAAGCTCAAGCCCAAGATCCCAGACCACAATGATGCTCATCCTGTGGCTGAGGATATGAAACTCGGGAGAGATTCAGGGCTCAGGAAGTGGAGAGAAGCAGACCCGTATGCTTCAAGGAGAAGAACTGCTGTGGATTACAGGTTTCACACCAAGGAGCAGCAAGACTTTTATGAGACAGTGCTGCTAGACAAGAATCCAATTGTCTGTGATATGAGATGGGTTGATTGGCAATACATCAAGGACAACAAAGAGTACTACCCTGGAGTGCAGGACAGCTTCAAGGCATGTGGAGTAGAGGACTTTGTTGGGCAGAAGCTCACAAAGTGAAACGAGGAACTCATCATGCAGTTCTACTCCACAGCCCATTTCTATCAAGATGGCAGGATTGTATGGATGTCAGAGGGTACGAGGTACCAATCTACAGTTGCTGAATGGGCTCAGCTGATTAATGCCCCAGAAGAGCATGACGATGACTTGGACATTTATGCCAAGAAGAAGATGGACCACAACTCAATGTCAAACATGTACAAGGAGATTCCAAATGAAGCACTTGATACGTTCAAGTTTGGCTCAGTACACTATCTTCTGTCAGGGCTGCCAACCATCAACTGGATTCTTAGGCACACCCTATTGCCCAAGTCTGGAGATCACAAGATGATCAGGGGCCACGCGATCAACTTGCTTCATATCTTTGACGTGCCACAGAAATTCAAAGTCATGAGCCTTATGATTGAAACAATCAAGAGGACAGCAGCAGACCAGAAGAGGAGCTGTGGATATGCCCCACAGATTCAGGAGCTCATCAACTCTAAGATGGGCACGGGGATATACTTATTGGACAAGGAACACCTACCCATCTGTCCAGATTTTGAAGATAATCAAGTGGTCATGACTGAGAATGAACCATCATCTGCACAAGCACAAGCAAAGAAGGAGAAGGCAAGGAAGGAGAAAGCTGCCAAGATGCCAACTCAAGAGGAGGCATCTGAGTATTTCTTGAAAACCAAACAAGAGCAGCTTGGTTACTTGATTGCATCCACACTGGGGATTGAGCAAGGACTGACCACCCTAACTCAGAACCAGGCAAGCTTAGAGAGGATCATGGAACAAAAGTTCTATAACTTGGATGTCAAAGTGTCAGAGATTCAGACTGCAGTGGAGCAGCTCCAGGATGACATGCAGGAGAGGAGAGGCAAGACTACAACTGATGCCTTTGCCAGAGTGCCATGAGGTCCGAGGTCATCTGCAGTGCCAGTTGCTGACCCCAGAGCCACCACATCTGCACCAGCTACAGCCTCAGTTCCACCAGCTCCAGCGTCCACTTCAGCCTCGACTCCGACCACGTCTACAGAAGGCTTCGTCCTTGGAGTGCTCCGGACTCCACCACCACCTGAAGATCAAGCCTGGGCGTCGATCTAGCACTATGCATTTTCTAGGAACTTTTTGGTAACTTGTTGCCAAAGGGGGAGAAAAATGTATAGATCATAGGCTTCGAGAGAGAGAGAGTGTTGCTTTTTTTTTCTCTTGCTTTATTTGGTGGTTTTTCGAACTTTGTTTGCTTTTGAGTGCTTGAGATACTATGGCATTGCTCGTGAGACTTTGATGATCATGTGTTTGATCATTAGCTACACTTAATGCATGCTTGATATATCTTATCTATCTTATGTGATCATTCACTATTCTTGGTGATGAGTGCATGTATTTCATTCTTATCATTTTAAGCGCTCCACCAAGATGTATGTGACATGGAAGAGTAACACATGACTCTAACTCTTTGTGCATTTGCAGTCCAAAGCAAATTTTAAATATGCACACATTTAGGGGGAGCTCTTACTTGTCACATACTTCTCAAAGCAACGATATATTTCATGCTTATTATCATTTGTCGAAGCTTTGATCTATATGTTGTCATCAGTTACCAAAAAGGGGGAGATTGAAAGTGCAACTATCCCTAGGTGGTTTTGGTAATTCATAACAACATATAGCTCATTGAGCTAATGCTATTCCAAGATGACTATTTCAGGAAAGCTCAATGATTGGCATGGCATGGATGTGAAAGTGGAACCCTCAAAATGCTAAGGACAAAGGATTGGCTCAAGCTCAAAAGCTCAAGACTCTTCATTTTATATTTTAGTGATCCAAGATCACATTGAGTCTTTATGAAAAGCAAATACTATCAAGGAGGGATGAGGTGTTGCTTAATGAGCCTCTTGCTTCATATGCTTAATGATATGCTCCAAAATCCTCAGCTACTTTCCCATATCCACATATGACCTAAACCCTAAGCCAAACTCGGTCATACCGATTCTTTCTATCCGGAGCCACCGAGTTTCACTTGTCATAAGCCACTGCCAAACCCTAGCAATTCGGTTCTACCGATAGGGATCTCGGTCTCACCGAGATGGGATTGCAAACTCTCGGTTTCCCTTTCGTAACTTTTTGGTCTCACCGAAAGAGCGAATCGGTCCCACCGAGATTGCAATGTAAATTCAGTGTTTCCTTTTTGTAACTTTTCGGTCTCACCGAAAGAGCAAATCGGTCCCACCGAGTTTGCCTGACCAACTCTCTGGTTAGCTAATTACCAAAATCGGTCTCACCGAGTTTGTGTAATCGGTCTCACCGAGATTACATTATGCCCAAACCCTAACCATATCGGTCCTACCGAGTTGCATGTTAGTCCCAACGAAAATCTCTAACGGTCACTAGGTTTACCTTTTCGGTCCGACCGAGTTTTTTGATTCGGTCCCACCAAGATTGGAAAACTGTGTGTAACGGTTGGATTTTGTGTGGAGGCTATATATACCCCTCCACCTCCTCTTCATTCGTGGAGAGAGCGATCAGAACACATACACAATTCCAACTCATATGTTCTGAGAGAGAACCACCTACTCATGTGTTGAGACCAAGATATTCCATTCCTACCATATGAATCTTGATCTCTAGCCTTTCCCAAGTTGCTTTCCACTCAAATCTTCTTTCCACAAAATCCAAATCCTATGAGAGAGAGTTGAGTGTTGGGGAGACTATCATTTGAAGCACAAGAGCAAGGAGTTCATTACCTACACACCATTTGTTACTTCTTGGAGAGTGGCGTCTCCTAGATTGGCTAGGTGTCACTTGGGAGCCTCCGACAAGATTGTGGAGTTGAACCAAGGAGTTTGTAAGGGCAAGGAGATCGCCTACTTCGTGAAGATCTACCGCTAGTGAGGCAAGTCCTTCGTGGGCGATGGCCATGGTTGGATAGACAAGGTTGCTACTTCGTGGACCTTTGTGGGTGGTTGCTTCTTCGTGGACCCTTTGTGGGTGGTTGCTTCTTCGTGGACCCTTCGTGGGTGGAGCCCTCCGTGGACTCGCGCAACCGTTACCCTTCGTGGGTGGAGCCCTCCGTGGACTCGCGCAACCGTTACCCTTCGTGGGTGGAGCCCTCCGTGGACTCGCGCAACCATTACCCTTCGTGGGTTGAAGTCTCCATCAACGTGGATGTAGGATAGCACCACCTATCCGAACCACGGGAAAAACATCTGTGTCTCCAATTGCATTGGAATTCTCCAAACCCTTCCCTTTACATTCTTGCAAGTTGCATGCTTTACTTTCTGCTGCCAATATACTCTTTGCATGCTTGCTTGAATTGTGTGATGATTGCTTGACTTGTCCTACAATAGCTAAAATCTGCCAAGAACTAAAATTGGGAAAAGGTTAAGTTTTTATTTGGTCAAGTAGTCTAATCACCTCCCCCCTCTAGACATAGTTTCGATCCTACACTCGGGCACCCGAGCCGTCTCCGGTCGATTCGTCGCCGCCAGGACCTCCCCGAGCTCGCTGACCCCCTCTCCGACCCCGCTGTGAGCTCCTCTTCCCCTAGCTCCCGTGCTCGTTTGGCCTCTGTAGTCGCCACTTCCACCGAACCCGAAAGCTCCCCGCCGCCGGCCATGGCGCCGCCGTGGCTAGAGCCACAGTGGCTCGAAGCGAAGCTCACCGTTGTACTCAGCGCAGCACCAGGAGCCCGTAGCCACCACCAGCTCTTTCTCCCGTGCACCGTAGCGTCGAACCCAACCCCGTCCGAACTCCGGCCGCCGCTGCCGAGCTCGCCGGTGTCGTTTCCGGCGTTCTCGTGTCCAACCACTTGCACCACTGGATGCGGCAGCTCCCCAGATACGCGTAGCACGTCTCCACCGGCGATTTCGTCACCGGAGGACCAAATCCGAAGCTCTCCGCCGTCTCGGCCTCGCCGGCGACTCAACGCCGGCGGGATTAGCCCCGCTGACCAGGGGTTTGACCCCAGTTTGACTCCATCTAAGACACTGATGTGTGGGGCCGGCTTCTAACTAATATAGATTAGTTTAAATTAGAGCTAATCACTCTGTTAGAGGTTAATGACGCCGTTAACTACCCCTCTCTCACTGACATGTGGGCCCAGAGCCTAACTAACCCAGTTTAGTGCTAACTAAACACTAACCAACTCTGTTAGTTAGCTGAGAGACTGACAGAAGGGGCCCACCAGTCAGGTTTGACCTGGGCTGGCGCCTTTGACCCGCTGATGTCACAGTGACGCAGTGCTGACGCATTAATTCAATTTCTGGATTTATTCTTTAATAGGAAATTCCAGAAAATAATCAAAACTTCTAAAAATCATAGAAAATCAACCATAGTTCCAAATGCAAAGATTTATATATGAAAAATGATCAGAAAAATTCAATCTATCCATCTGTAATGGTTTCATGCATGAAAAAACAAATTAACCTTGCTGTTTAAGCAGAATGAGTTAATGCACTAATAAAGCCATGTTTAATAAGCTAATAATTGAATCTTTGACTCAAATGAGTTCATCCCTTTCTGTTTTAGCTTGCATTAGGCCAAGACACCTTCATCTTGCCATGTCATAGCATGCATCATATTATTGCATATTGCCATGTGTTGATTATGTTTCGGTGTGTCTTTCGTGGTAGGTTCTGCCTCCGAGGATAACCCCGAGTATCCGTCTGAAGGGCAGTACCCTACTACCACTACAACAGGCAAGCAACCCATTGATCATTCCGATACAAAACCATGTTCTCGCTTCTACTCTGGTTTACTGCATTAAGACAACGCGATTCAAACTGCTGTGTGTTACGGTAGTTGAACCCTTATCCTCTGCATGACCTGTCATTGCCACAGTAACTAGATGAATCCCACTAGCATGTGTAGGAGTTGATTGAGCCATGTATGTGATTCCTACCTTGCTATGCCTGCTATGCTTAGAGTTGTGTCAGGTCTGGTTCATCTGGGTGATGGGCTAGAGTGATATGATATGTCGGTAATGTGAGGAATGTGTTGAACATGTTTTGGTAAAGGTATCGATGAGAGGCCATGTAGGAGTACATGGTGGGTTGTTTCATTGAGACCGTCCATAAGAACTGAGATCTGTATGCGTGATTTAAGATTCAGCTACTACCACACATTGGGCCCTGAAATATGACCCCGCTCGACTTACTGACCCCTCTCGCCCTCTGTCCAGGAGTTGCAACTAGTTTCTGGTGTTTGTAGGACATGTGTTGGCGGCCGTGCGTAGCGCTGACCCTAGGGGTGGGCTATGATGCGGTAGATACACTGTGGCCAGGTATGCCGGGCGCCCGTTTGGAGTCTCGGGACCCTGTACACATCATTTGGGGCTATTGAGGACACCCCGGCCAGATTTCCTTGCGGATGGAACCTGAATAGGCGATAAACCTGGACTAGAGACTTGTGAGGTTAGTCAGGTCGTGGTCTACACCCACGTCGGTTTTTGCTTGAAGTCTGCCGAGCACATGTCATGTGCAGACGCTAAGTGGTGGAAACATGTGTGACGAAGTACACCCCTGCAGGGTATAAAACTATTCGAATAGCCGCGTCCGCGGTAAAGGACTACTTGGTTGCCTATGCAGTTCATAGACAAGTTAATGGATACTACTAAAAGACTCAAGATAAGTGTGAGTACCAAGAATGGCCCTCTCGTAGGATGACGAGGGAGGATCCTCGATGGAGTATTGTGTTGGTGAGTAGTGGACTCGTGTGCGAAAACTATTTTACTGGTGGAGTTCCGTAGGATAGCTTAGCCAAGAGTCAAAGCTGGCTTGCTGCAATAACCCCACCTCCTTCTTGAGAATAAGCATTTATAGTAGGTTCTGTTGTAAGACTTGCTGAGTACAGTTGTACTCATGTTTGCTTAATTGCTGTTTTCAGACGACAAAACCGCCCCCTCCGATGGGTTCTACGTAGACCTTGACGTCGACGAGTGACTAGCCACCCAGGTGGTGATCCTGGCCATGGAGGGGCCTATGTAGATAGACAGGCTTCGAGAAGCTTTCTTTCTTTCTAGTGTCTGTAGTCAGACTAGTTGCTTCCGCATGTGCTTGTATGATTGTATGACTTGAGTGTCGGGTCATGTGACCCCTGTCTGTATGAACATGTTATGTATGGCTCTCTGGAGCCTTTAAATAAAGTACTTGAGTTGTAGAGTTTTGTTGTGATGCCATGTTGTATGTACTCATATCGGGCATATTGTGTGTATGATTGAAATGCTAGGTATGAGTGGGATCCGACAATCTAGTTGTTTATCCTTGGCAGCCTTTCTTATGGGGAAATGTAGTCTAGTGTTCCTCGAGCCATAGTAGTCCACTACAGCCCGGTTCACCGGAGTCCTGCTAGCCCAGCACTACTGTTCAGGACACTTGACTGGCCGGCATGTGTTTCACTTCGTTCCTATGTCTGTCCCTTCGGGGAAATGTCACGCGGAGACTTCTGCAGTCCTGTTAGCCTAGTGCTATAGCCCGGAATCACTCGCTGATGACCGACATGCTGGATGTGATTCATGTATGCCTATCTCCATACGTCTGTGCCGCTTTGGGTTCACGACTAGCCATGTCGGCCCGGGTTCTCTGTCATATGGATGCTAGCGACACTATCATATACATGAGCCAAAAGGCGTAAACGGTCCCGAGCCATGGTAAGGCGACACCCGTGGGATACCATGCGTGAGGCCGCAAAGTGATATGAGGTGTCACCGGCTAGATCGATGTGGCTTGGAATCAGGGTCCTGACAGCGTTGGCATCAGAGCCGGACTGCCTGTAGGTTCATTGAGCCAAGCTGGTCGATGTCGAGTCTAGAAATGCTTTAGTAATATGTAGGGGAATTGATTGTGGGAGGGAATGTAAGGCTCTTTTACTCCTTTTCCCTATGCCTCTGATCTGAGTCATTCTCTTCTCATTCTACGTGGGTTAAGGACTAGGCTCTCTTCTTCTATCAGGTTCACGTGTTACTAATCCGTAGTAGCTTATAGGATTGTTGCTACAAGCCCCAGTTCAGTTTCTACTATTTTAGTATGTTGCTATTTGGATCAGAACCTTGATATGATGTTGTTGAGTGGTATTGCGAACTGTTGTGGATGTCTCAAATCTTTTTCTGAGCATTTACAGCTGTTATGATGTCCAATTTTCCCTAGAAATTCTGATGTCTTTGCATTGTGGTTGTGCTTTCAGATGGCCAACCCTGTTCAAAACCAAGTGGTTCGCCTAACCCGGTGCCTCGACGTGCCCGGTCATACTGCTATGTTAGTCCGGGTAATGATCGAGACGGGTTACCGTTGGTATCCCGAATACACCATCGAAGAGTAATTCCGAGACTTTAATCAAAGCCAATATTTCTGCACTGTCAGGATATTTCCTTCTTATCCTGGATCTACCGAGCCCCTTCACTGTTCCTATGGACTCGGGGTTACTGTTAACATGGCTGTGCAGGATGCTGCCTATTCCATGATGACCATCATGCGAGTCCGGACTGGCCTGCTTCGGAACACCGACTTCCATTACATGCCAGCTTCACTTCCGGGAGCGCAAGGGTATCTTCAGGCTATCTATGTTGACTCCACTCAGGAGGACTCATTAACTTGTACCACTGCCGAGATGCTCGAAGATAAGGACCGAGAGAATCGGGCCTTGAGGCTGGAGCTTTTCAATACCCGTGCTGATCATTGGGCTACATTGACTCGGTTTGCACCTGCGCTGCAAGCTGGATGTATGGATACAAGGGATCTGTATCCTGTGAGATTTGCTTTGCCAAACATGGTGGATTGGCGTGATGTGGGAGGCATCACCCCACCCCGTGGTCCCCGCAGGCCACCGTTTGTTGGTCCAAGACCTCATCCTAGCCCCTATGGTCCACAGGCTCCTCAGGACCGTCTGTTCCCGGATGGTCACGTTGAACTTCCAGGCTATGGAGGTGATTTCTATGAGGACTACTATGGAGCTGTCTGAGTTAGTAGTAGTACCACTAGTATTGTAGTAGTTGTATCTCCACTGTCCTGTGTGACTTGTGGAATATGACTTTGTGTGTACTCAATTCCGGAGGTGTAGACAAATAATGTATAGGAGCTTGGGATGCCTCTGATGAGATGTAACGTCTTTCATCATAGTTGTACTGTAGCCTGGGCTTGTACTAAACTATGTATGATGTGTATGACCATTGGTATATATATGGCAGTTTTATATTACCATGACATACGGATGAACATCTCTGCACTCCGTATTATCCATTACATTCTGCACTTCCTTGCTAAGATTGAGCCATCCTTATCTAAACTGTTGTCTTGTTTTCTCCTAGGATGGTCAACACCCGCAGCAACCCTGCTGCCTCGGAGCAGGGGGAAGCCAGTGCAGCTAGGGGTGAGAATTTGCATCACCCGCCTTCTCTGGCCGAAGTAATGCTAGAGGCGGAAAGAAAAAAGCGTGAGACTAACCGCTTGCTAGAGTGGATTGATCAGAACACTGCACGCCATCCAGGAAATGACTTGGTGTCAATCAATGACTTTATCAAGCTGTACCCACCAAAGTTTAACCATTCCGTCGAGCCCCTCGACGCGGATGACTGGCTTCGCAGCATCACCCACAAGCTACGTTCTGCCAACGTAGCCGAAGCCGACAAGGTTACTTACGTTGCCTACCATCTCGAAGGCCCTGCTAGCCTCTGGTGGGAAAATTTTGAAGCTATGCGCCCGGTCGGCCAAATTACTACTTGGGCTGAATTCAGTGAGGCTTTCCGTGAGCATCACATTCCGGAAGGTCTCATGGATCGCAAGAGGGAGGAGTTCTGCAACTTCACCCAAGGAAGATGACTGTGGATGCTTATAGTCATGAATTTGGGAATCTGGCATGTTATGCCCCTGAAGAGGTATCTACTGACGCTATGAAGCAGGCAAGGTTCCGCAAGGGACTTAGCCCTGAGCTTCACCGCGATCTTCGTCTGCACGAGTGCACCTGTTTTCAGAAGTTGGTCAATAAAGCCATCAGTGTTGAGACAGGCCAGACTGATTATGACGCTTCACGCAAGCACTCCCGTGATTTTGGCTCTTCATCCGGCTCTGGAGCTCAGAAGCGCCGGGTGTGGATCCCAAGCACGGCACTGCCACCCAGGTTCATTCCGAGGCCATCCTTTGAGGTGCCTCGTCCTAACCAGCAATTTGCACTGCCCAAGCCCTATGGTGGCCCCGCTGCTAACGCTGCTCCATGCCCCAATATGGTGACATGCTTTAAGTGTGGAGAGCCGGGTCACTATAGTCGAGAGTGTCCCTAGAACAACAACTCCAATCAAACTGGAAAGTCCGTTGGCCGTGGTAAGCCCGCGGGAAAAACATTCTACGCCAAGCCGGCCACCACTGCACGTGGCCATGTCAACTATGTTTCAGCCGAGGAGGCTCATGAGGATCCTAACATTGTCCTTGGTACGCTCCTTGTTAACTGCCATCCGGCATCCGTTCTTTTCGATACTGGAGCGTCTCATTCATTCATATCCGAGAACTATGCTCGATTGCATAACACGACATTCTGTGACATGCCCTCTACCATGGAAATTCAAACCCTTGGCTCTAGATGGCAAACTTCTAGAGTAAGCCATGGGAACGAAATTCTTGTCGATAGACTTGTCTTCCTTGCATCCTTAATAGCTCTCAAGTCCTCGGACATAAACATCATCTTGGGTATGGACTGGATGTCAGCTCATTATGCTAAGATCGATTGTGCCACTAGAACCGTTCAACTTACTCACCCATCGGGCAAGACAGTCAATGTCTTAACCCAAGTGGCCAAGCGCCAACTTTACTCCCTAAATGCCAACCCCCTTCCAGACCTTGAGGATGTTCTGGTAGTCCGAGACTTTCCGGATGTCTTTCCAGAAGAACTGCCAGGTGTTCCACCTGACAGGGATGTTGAGTTTGTGATAGACCTTGTTCAAGGAACCGTTCCAATTTCTAGAAGACCCTACAAGATGGCACCCTTAGAACTAGCCGAGCTTAAGAACCAACTCGATGAGTCCTTGAAAAAGGGTTTCATCCGTCCTAGTTCCTCTCCTTGGGCTTGCCCCGTCCTCTTCGTTAAGAAGAAGGATGGAACGGATCGAATGGTTGTGGATTACCGACCTGTCAACTTGGTCACCATCAAGAACAAATACCCGCTTCCCAGGATCAACGATCTGTATGATCTGCTTGCTGGATCCTCAGTCTTTTCCAAGATGGATTTGAGGTTGGGCTACCATCAAATCAAAATCAGAAATGGGGACATTCCCAAAACGGCCTTTGTTACTCGTTATGGCCAATACGAGTACACCGTCATGTCCTTCGGTTTAACAAATGCCCCAGCTACCTTCTCTTGGTTAATGAACTCGGTCTTCATGGAGTACTTGGATAAATTTGTCATAGTATACCTCAATGACATACTCATCTACTCCAAGAATGAAGAGGAACATGCCGAACATCTAAGGCTGGTATTGATGAAACTTCGAGAGCATCGCCTTTATGCCAAATTCTCCAACTGTGAATTTTGGTTGCCAGAAGTGACCTATCTAGGCCATGTAATCTCTGGTAAGGGTATTGCTGTCAATCCCGAGCGAGTTCAAGCCGTCCTTGATTGGACTCCACCTGAGATGGTTAAGCAAGTTCGGAGCTTCCTTGGCTTAGCGAGCTATTGCCGCCGCTTCGTCGAGAATTTCTCCAAGGTTGCTAAACCTTTAACTGAACTCATCAAGAAAGATAAAAAGTTCGAGTGGACTCCATAGTGTGAGTTCAGCTTTTAGGAACTAAAAAGATGCCTGACATCTGCTCCCGTACTGGTACCACCAGATTTCCCCAAGGACTTTATTATCTATTGCGACGCCTCGCGACAAGGACTAGGTTGCATACTCATGCAAGATCGTCAGGAAATTGCCTATGCTTCATGGCAATTACACCCACATGAGGAAAATTATCCCACACATGATCTAGAGCTTGCAGTTGTAGTCCATGCACTTAAAACTTGGCGACATTACCTCCTCGGTAATTGTTGTGAGATCTTCACCGGTCACCAAAGTTTGAAATATATCTTCACCCAACCAGATTTGAATCTCAAGCAAAGACGTTGGGTCGAGTTGATCTCGGATTACGACTTAGGAATAACTTACACCCCGGGCAAGCCAATGTCATGGCTGATGCACTAAGTCGTAAATCCTATTGTAACAACCTGATGTTACAACAAAGTCAACCACTTCTCCATGAGGAATTTCGTAAGCTTAATCTTCACATTGTTCCTCAAGGATTCCTATCCACCCTGGTGGAGAAACCTACCCTTATGGATCAAATCATAGCTGCCCAGAAGCGTGATAAGGGCATATCCCGGATTAGGGAAAACATTGCTAGCGGAGTTGCTAAATGTTTTTCCATAGATAAGCGGGGTGTTGTCTTCTTCGAGAACCGTTTGGTGGTTCCCAAGAAACAACATCTACGCCAGTTGATCCTTAAGGAAGCTCATGAATCCCCTCTCACCATCCATCCCGGTAGTACTAAAATGTATCAAGACCTACGCCAGAGGTTTTGGTGGACTAGGATGAAGAGAGAAATCGCTCAATACATTGCTAATTGCGACGTTTGTCGTCGTGTTAAAGCAGAGCATCAACGGCCTACTGGCACCCTTCAACCTTTGGCTATTCCTGAATGGAAATGGGATAAAATCAGTATGGATTTCATCACTGGGTTTCCCTGAAACAAGAGAGGGAATAATGCCATCTTCGTCGTGATCGACCGACTTTTCAAAGTAGCCCATTTCCTACATGTTCGTGAGAGTATCACCGCTAGCCAGCTAGCCGATTTATACATCTCCCGAATAGTGTCTCTTCATGGTGTTCCATTAGAAATTAACTCAGACCGTGGGAGTCTCTTCACCTCTCGATTTTGGGAAAGTTTCCAAAATGCTATGGGAACTCGTCTATCTTTTAGTACCGCCTTCCATCCTCAATCAAGTGGTCAAGTAGAACGAGTTAATCAAATTCTGGAAGATATGCTCTGAGCCTCTGTTATCTCGTTCGGAATGAGTTGGGAGAAATGCCTTCCATTTGCGGAGTTTGCTTATAACAATAGTTATCAAGCCAGCTTGGGCAAGGCTCCTTTCGAAGTTCTCTATGGACGAAAATGTCGAACGCCTCTTAACTGGTCAGAAACCGGGGAAAGACAACTCTTTGGCCCGGATATGATTCAGGAAGCAGAAGAGCAGGTTCGCGTTATTCGTGAGAAATTGAAAACAGCTCAATCTCGTCAAAAGAGTCAATATGATCGTAAACATAAGCCTATGACTTATGAAGTGGACGAGAAGGCTTACCTTCGGGTTACTCCGTTAAAGGGAACCCATCATTTCGGTATCAAAGGCAAATTGGCTCCTCGTTACATTGGACCCTTTCGCATTCTTGCCAAACGAGGAGAAGTTCCCTACCAATTGGAACTACCTTTGCATCTTTCCAGAGTTCACGATGTCTTCCATGTTTCTCAACTCAGGCGTTGCTTCGCACATCCCATCCGTGGAGTGGACCACGAAACGCTTGATCTACAAGATAACCTCTCCTATCGGGAATATCCCGTTAGTATCCTTGATCAAGCCGAGCGTACCACTCGACGTCATAATATCAAGTTTCTCAAGGTTCAATGGTCACACCATTCCGAGAAAGAAGCCACTTGGGAAAGGAAGGATCGTCTTCGACTCGAGTACCCCACCTTCTTCCCGGAGGATCCTAAATCTCGGGAGGAGATTCTTTTGAGTGGGGGTGAGTTGTCACACCCTAGTTAGTTCAAGCATTAGAGTGTGCATCATGTTTAAATTCCTCTTAAATTTGAAATGGGGAAGACAGAACCCCCAACACCCCCCCTGAAAACAACTAGGGTTTACTAAAATTATTTTTCAATGAACCTGAAATGCCCTTCTAAAAAGTTCACTCTCTTTGTCTTGGGTTAGAACCTCTGGCAAAATTGGTGCACAATTTTCTAGGTCAATAGAAGGTCATTGAATTAAATCATAAGTATTTGATTTTGGGCATTTAAATGCTATAAAATAATTTAAATGCTCAAATAATTCTAGAAATAAATGTATACTGTTGGAAATATTCTAAATAGAGCCCACATTTATTTTCAGGATTTTTGGAAATGTTTTAGTATTTTTAATAAAGCCCAACAGTTGTAGTTAAATAGAAAAACAGAAACAAATCAAAAAAGAGAGAGAGAGGGAAGCCCACCTAGGCCTTACCTGTGCTGGCTCAGCCCACCTGGCTCGGCCCAGCCGACTGGCCTTGCCAGTCGTCGTCCTCCTGCCAGGAGGACGAGGAGCGCGTGGCCGGCGCCCGCGGCCACACGCCGGTCACCTCCTGCTTCTCCCGACGTCGTGGAGACGTCCAAGGATGCCACGCCGACCCCACGTCCCCCTCTCATCCTCTCTCACTCTCCCCCTCGTCTCCCTCACCTTCTCCCGCGATGGCCGAGCGCGATCCTCGCCGCCGTTCGCCGTAGACGTCACCAGAGCCACCCCCTCGCCCCTCCAACAAGCCCAATAGCTCTGCCTCGTCGCCCTGGACCTCTCCGCTGACCCAGGCGACTCCAAACACCGCCAAACGCCGTCTTCGCCCTCGTCTTCAACCTCGGGCACCCGAGCCGTCTCCGGTCGATTCTTCGCCGCCAGGACCTCCCCGAGCTCGCTGATCCCCTCTCCGACCCCGCTGTGAGCTCCTCTTCCTCTTCCCCTAGCTCCCGTGCTCATTTGGCCTCTGTAGTCGCCACTTCCACCGCACCCGAAAGCTCCCCGCCACCGGCCATGGCGCCGTCGTGGCTAGAGCCACAGTGGCTCGAAGCCATAGTGGCTCGAAGCCAAGCTCACCGTTGTGCTCAGCGCAGCACCAGGAGCCCGTAGCCACCACCAGCTCTTTCTCCCGTGCACCGTAGCATCGAACCCAACCCCGTCCGAACTCCGGCCGCCGCTGCCGAGCTCGCCGGCGTCGTTTCTGACGTTCCCGTGTCCAACCACTTGCACACACTGGATGCGGCAGCTCCCCAGCTACGCGTAGCACGTCTCCACTGGCGATTTGGTCACCGGAGGACCAAATCCGAAGCTCGCCGCCATCTCGGCCTCGCCGGCGACTCAACACCGGCGGGATTAGCCCCGCTGACCAGGGGTTTGACCCCAGTTTGACTCCATCTGAGACACTGATGTGTGGGGCCGGCTTCTAACTAATTTAGATTAGTTTAAATTAGAGCTAATCACTCTGTTAGAGGTTAATGACGCCGTTAACTACCCCTCTCTCACTGACATGTGGGCCCAGAGCCTAACTAACCCAGTTTAGTGCTAACTAAACACTAACCAACTCTGTTAGTTAGCTGAGAGACTGACAGAAGGGGCCCACCAGTCAGGTTTGACCTAGGCTGGCGCCTTTGACCCGCTGACGTCACAGTGACGCAGTGCTGACGCATTAATTCAATTTCTGGATTTATTCTTTAATAGGAAATTCCAGAAAATAATCAAAACTTCTAAAAATCATAGAAAATCAACCATAGCTCCAAATGCAAAGATTTATATATGAAAAATGATCAGAAAAATTCAATCTATCCATCTGTAATGGTTTCATGCATGAAAAAACAAGTTAACCTTGCTGTTTAAGCAGAATGAGGTAATGCACTAATAAAGCCATGTTTAATAAGCTAATAATTGAATCTTTGACTCAAATGAGTTCATCCCTTTCTGTTTTAGCTTGCATTAGGCCAAGACACCTTCATCTTGCCATGTCATAGCATGCATCATATTGTTGCATATTGCCATGTGTTGATTATGTTTCGGTGTGTCTTTCGTGGTAGGTTCTGCCTCCAAGGATAACCCCGAGTATCCGTCTGAAGGGCAGTACCCTACTACCACTACAACAGGCAAGCAACCCGTTGATCATTCCGATACAAAACCATGTTCTCGCTTCTGCTCTGGTTTACTGCATTAAGACAACGCGATTCAAACTGCTGTGTGTTACGGTAGTTGAATCCTTATCCTCTGCATGACCTGTCATTGCCACAGTAACTAGATGAATCCCACTAGCATGTGTAGGAGTTGATTGAGCCATGTATGTGATTCCTACCTTGCTATGCCTGCTATGCTTAGAGTTGTGTCAGGTCTGGTTCATCTGGGTGATGGGCTAGAGTGATATGATATGTCGGTAATGTGAGGAATGTGTTGAACATGTTTTGGTAAAGGTATCGATGAGAGGCCATGTAGGAGTACATGGTGGGTTGTTTCATTGAGACCGTCCATAAGAACTGAGATCTGTATGCGTGATTTAAGATTCAGCTACTACCACACTTTAGGCCCTGAAATATGACCCCGCTCGACTTACTGACCCCTCTCGCCCTCTATCCAGGAGTTGCAACTAGTTTCTGGTGTTTGTAGGACATGTGTTGGCGGCCGTGCGTAGCGCTGACCCTAGGGGTGGGCTATGATGCGGTAGATACACTGTGGCCGGGTATGTCGGGCGCCCGTTTGGCGTCTCGGGACCCTGTACACATCGTTTGGGGCCGTTGAGGACACCCCGGCCGGATTTCCTTGCAGATGGAACCTGAATAGGCGATAAACTTGGACTTGAGACTTGTGAGGTTAGTCAGGTCATGGTCTACACCCACGTCGGTTTTCGCTTGAAGTCTGCCGAGCACATGTCGTGTGCAGACGCTAAGTGGTGGAAACATGTGTGACGAAGTACACCCCTGCAGGGTATAAAACTATTCGAATAGCCGCGTCCGCGGTAAAGGACTACTTGGTTGCCTATGCAGTTCATAGACAAGTTAATGGATACTACTAAAAGACTCAAGATAAGTGTGAGTACCGAGAATGGCCCTCTCGTAGGATGACGAGGGAGGATCCTCGATGGAGTATTGTGTTGGTGAGTAGTGGACTCGTGTGCGAAAACTATTTTACTGGTGGAGTTCCGTAGGATAGCTTAGCCAAGAGTCAAAGCTGGCTTGCTGCAATAACCCCACCTCCTTCTTGAGAATAAGCATTTATAGTAGGTTCTGTTGTAAGACTTGCTGAGTACAGTTGTACTCATGTTTGCTTAATTGCTGTTTTCAGACGACAAAACCGCCCCCTCCGATGGGTTCTACGTAGACCTTGACGTCGACGAGTGACTAGCCACCCAGGTGGTGATCCTGGCCATGGAGGGGCCTATGTAGATAGACAGGCTTCGAGAAGCTTTCTTTCTTTCTAGTGTCTGTAGTCAGACTAGTTGCTTCCGCATGTGCTTGTATGATTGTATGACTTGAGTGTCGGGTCATGTGACCCCTGTCTGTATGAACATGTTATGTATGGCTCTCTGGAGCCTTTAAATAAAGTACTTGAGTTGTAGAGTTTTGTTGTGATGCCATGTTGTATGTACTCATATCGGGCATATTGTGTGTATGATTGAAATGCTAGGTATGAGTGGGATCCGACAATCTAGTTGTTTATCCTTGGCAGCCTTTCTTATGGGGAAATGTAGTCTAGTGTTCCTCGAGCCATAGTAGTCCACTACAGCCCGGTTCACCGGAGTCCTGCTAGCCCAGCACTACTGTTCAGGACACTTGACTGGCCGGCATGTGTTTCACTTCGTTCCTATGTCTGTCCCTTCGGGGAAATGTCACGCGGAGACTTCTGCAGTCCTGTTAGCCTAGTGCTATAGCCCGGAATCACTCGCTGATGACCGACATGCTGGATGTGATTCATGTATGCCTATCTCCATACGTCTGTGCCGCTTTGGGTTCACGACTAGCCATGTCGGCCCGGGTTCTCTGTCATATGGATGCTAGCGACACTATCATATACATGAGCCAAAAGGCGTAAACGGTCCCGAGCCATGGTAAGGCGACACCCGTGGGATACCATGCGTGAGGCCGCAAAGTGATATGAGGTGTCACCGGCTAGATCGATGTGGCTTGGAATCAGGGTCCTGACACTCCGGCACAATAGGATAGCGAGAGGTGAACGATTAAGAATCGCACCGGCATGAGAAAGCCTTGAAATGAGGAAATGGTATGATCAACAAAGCTTGACTTGAAACCACCGAAGAAGAAAAGAATTAAGGATGATGACCTTGAGGCTCCGTTAAAATCTTCATGAGAATCCCCGGATAAGAACATTGACGAAAAATACTGGAGAGACTTCTTATCAATAAGATGGATACTTGATAAAGAAATCCGAGTCCTTGAAGAAACAAGGGTTGGGTGGGAGGGACAACAAAGACAACTTGGGATGGATGAAACAAACACCGTTGAGAAAGCTGAGATTGAAACTTGTGGATGTTGAAAATGAAGGAATCCGTTTGAAGAGAAAAACACACCGGTTGAAAAGAATTGACATGACAATCTCAATTAACATGAAGGATTGGTATTCACATCGGATTTTTAGAACACCGTTTAGGAAAGGTATGGAATCAACACTTGACTTCGAAGCAACTCAAATACCACAACTCAAAACAAAACAAAGGATTGGCTTGCAGAATAAGCCAGAACAAACATATGATAGAGATTTCGTCCGAAGTTTTCGTGGTGGGGCCTACACGGGCTCGATCGTACATCACCATCATGTACAAGGCAGTGCACATCACATACGAAGCGTCCCCGAGTTGGCATAGCCAAGGACTCTTTAAGACACAACGAGACCACTGTAAAACCAACTGTGGATAGGCGGACCACTAGACGTCGAACCCCAATTTCATATCATACATCTATCGGAAAGATATCCTAGGAGCTACTTGAATTCCCACTTATAAACTCCCAAAATTTCCCGGTTATGCAATCAGGTGTTGGGGATATAGGGGAAGCATAATATCTCACCCAAAACTAGCAAATCCTACATCCAGCTGTATCCATCCTTCAACACATAACCAAGAAACCTTCGGAAATCGTCTACCTCAACCTTCGAAAAGCATCCGTTATACGAGTTATGGCAATACTCCCGAACTCCCGCCCCAGTACTGGGTGGCGTCGAGGTTATCTCACCAATAACTGCATAAAAGAGATATTCGATGTCGGCGAAACTAAACTCAGGTATTCCAGAACTGCAACGATAAAATTGTGACGACAACACCTCGGAGCTCAACTCCCCGGGACACTGCCACAACCCCTAAATGTCAGGAGGCACCAAGAACAATGTTCTCGCCACAAAACCATCAGAACAATTCCAAGATACCCGCGTGATCCTAAAAAAAGTTAGTGAAAATTTGAGAAGAGAAGAGTCAAAACTCTACGTCAGGATGCCTCACCAGAGTGACGAAGGGACTGAGGAGTAAAATTAATTCCTAACTCTCCGATATATATAATCCTAAATGACTCAAAACATTTCTAGACTCAATAACACTAGCGATTCGATCAAGCAGGGGGCTCCTAAGGTCGGGGAAGGCTCTGATACCAACTTGTTACGCCCTCAATGCGGCTATATCTCCCACGTGTCGAAGCACGACTTAGAGGCATAACCGCATTGAAAGCAATGTCGCAAATGAGGTAATCTTCACACAACCCATGTAATACATAAAGGGAAAGAGATACATAGTTGGCTTACAATCGCCACTTCACACAATTACATGAATAAAGCATTACATCAACCAGATACAATCAAGGTCCGACTACGGAACCAAAATAAAAGAAGACTACCCCAAATGCTACACAAATCCCCGATCGACCCCAACTGGGCTCCACTACTGATCAACTAGAACGAAACAACACAAAGGACAAGATCTCCATCGAGCTCCTCCTTGAGCTTGGTTGTGTCATATGCACGATTCAACGGCGCCTGCAAGCTTGTTTTGGAAGTATCTGTGAGTCACGGGGACTCAGCAATCTCGCACCCTCGC
Source organism: Triticum aestivum (assembly GCF_018294505.1). Classification (NCBI taxonomy): domain Eukaryota; kingdom Viridiplantae; phylum Streptophyta; class Magnoliopsida; order Poales; family Poaceae; genus Triticum; species Triticum aestivum. Next base: position 398,448,508 of record NC_057812.1, on the reverse strand, counting down.
GATCAAGACTATTTAAGCTTGTGGGTAAGGTAAAGGTATGATGTGGAGCTGCAGCAAGCGACTAGCATATATGGTGGCTAACATACGCAAATGAGAGCGAGAAGAGAAGGCAAAAGCACGCTCGAACAACTATGATCAAGAAGTGATCCTAGAACAACCTACGTCAAACATAACTCCAACACCATGTTCACTTCCCGGACTCCGCCGAGAAGAGACCATCACGGTAACACATGCGGTTGGTGCATTTTAATTAAGATCAACTTCAGGTTTTCTACAACCGGACATTAACAAATTCACATCTGCCCATAACCGCGGGCATAGCTTTCGAAAGTTCAAATCCCTGCAGGGGAGTCACAACTTAGCCCATCACAAGCTCTGACGGTCAACGAAGGATATTCCTTCTAGCGGGAAGGCCCGATCAGACTCAGAATCCCGGTTACAAGACATCTCGACAATGGTAAAACAAGTCCAGCAACACTGCTCGAATGTGCCGACAAATCCCGATAGGAGCTGCACATATCTCGTTCTCAGGGCACACTCAGATGAGACTAGCTATGAGTAAAACCAACCCTCAAGTTTCCCCGAGGTGGACCCGCAGGCAGCTGAGTTCGGACCAACACTTAGAGGAGCACTGGCCTGGGGGGTTAAAATAAAGATGACCCTTGAGTCCGCAAAACCCAAGGGAAAAAGAGGCTAGGTGGCGAATGGTAAAACCAATGTTGGGCATTGCTGGAGGAGTTTTATTCAAGGCGAACTGTCAAGGGGTTCCCATTATAACCCAACCGCGTAAGGAACGCAAAATCCAGGAACATAACACCGATATGACGGAAACTAGGGCGGCAAGAGTGGAACAAAATACCAGGCATAAGGCCGAGCCTTCCACCCTTTACCAAGTATATACATGCATTAATTAAATAAAATATATTGTGATAACCCAACAAATAACCATGTTCCAAACATGGAACAAGCTCCAATCTTCACCTGCAACTAACAACGCTATAAGAGGGGCTGAGCAAAGCGGTAACATAGCCAAACAATGGTTTGCTAGGACAAGGTGGGTTACAGGCTTGGCTTAACAATATGGGAGGCATGATAAAGCAAGTGGTAGGTATCGCAGCATAGGCATAGCAAAAGAGCGAGCAACTAGCAAGCAAAGGTAGAAGTGATTTCGAGGGTATGGTCATCTTGCTTGAAATCCCGCAAGGAAGAAGAACGAGTCCATGAAGAAGACAAACGGGCGTAGTCGAACGGGTCCTCACAAACGTGACATTATCGGAACCAACCCGAAGAAGCAACACCGGAAAGAAGCACACAACATAGTAAACAAACAACACATGGACATGGCATGATGCACAACCAAGTATGATGCATGCCCGGTTTAATGATACATGGCATGGCAAAGTGCAACAAACAACACTACAACTTAAGTGGCGCTCAATATGCAACAGAGTTGCATATTGAAGAAAACACCACATGACTTATTTAGTTCTCTCTCGTTTATGTACCCAACAAGATTAAATGTTGATTAACATGGCAAGAGGGTGAAGCATAATAAAACTACCTAACTAGGCAAGTTTAAATGAGGCCGGAAGCAACGAACAACAATTCCGGTAACTCCTCATGTGCATATTTGGTTATGGTACTGATCTGCCCTAAACCATATTTTAGAGCTGTTAAACATACAAAGTGATGCCACCATGTTAAACTAGGCATTTTTCCACCCAATTTACATATAACCGAGCTACGGTTATTTAGTTATGAAATAAATCATTTTAGCATGTCATAGGAGCAAATATAACCAAACAACATTTTAAGCATTTCAAACATGGATGGAAAAGACATATTATGAAACTAGATGAAAAACTACGCATATTTCATATATAAATTGTTTCAATCCGATGCATGGTTGAGAAGTTATTAAATGTATGAAGTATGAGGGTTTTTCTGCAAAACTGTTTAACTAGATAAAAGAACAAATTCGCAGACGCTGGAAAAAACACATGCGGGCCGAAACTTAGGCGGCCCAACAGTGCAGGGGAGCTCGAGCTGGATCTGCTCTCCACATGGGCCCAGAGGAGAAGATGGGCCGGCTGGGCTGGCAGATCTGGCTAGAGAGGCATGGGCCTCAGCGCTGGAGGGGAGGCAGGCTGATGCAGCGGCTCGGGTCAACGCGGGCGCAGTGAAGGCGCCGACTGCGGGTGCATCGCACGTTTCTGAAGAAAATGAACAGGGGACAGGCGCGACGGCAGCTGGGCTTGCGGCAGCGCAAGATCCGGCCGGTGCTTGCCGTATCCGGCGCGGAGGAGGACGGGAATGGAATCCCGGTGGACCGAGGCAGGTCGGGGATAGCAACAGAGGAGCTCCGTGGCCACGGACAGAACGGCTCGATGAAGAGGAACTTGTCGCGCGCGAGCAGGACAACAGCCGTGCTCGCTATGAACGAAGAAGACGGGCGGCGTCTCTGCAGAATCGGTCGGGAATGGGTGGAGTCGAGGCCTCGACGGCGGTGAGACGCAACAGCGAGGTTCAGACGGCCATGGCGGACTCCATGGGCTTGGCGGGGTGGCGCAGGTGGTCTCCTGCAGAGAGAGACTTGAGAGAGAGGAAACGGTAGAGGAAGAAGAGAGAGGGACGGGGCTTTCAACCTGATGGCTCAAGGAGAGGTCAGAGGAGGCCGCGGGATCCTGCTGGTGTTGCTTCCCATCGCCGGCGGGGACGGGTCGCGAGGAACACGGCGGAGCTCTGGATCGGGAGGAGCTTGGCTCACTTCGGGCGTTGCACGGCGTGGAAGGTAGGCAGGGAGCAGCGGGAGGAGGAGACGCGCACGGGAGGGGCGCCATGGATCTTGGGAGCGTGCTCGAGCACCTCTTGTTTGGGCACGGGGGTTGCAAGGACGAAGGACGGCGAGGTGGCGGCTCGGGCTCTGGTGGCGGGGTGAGGAGCTTAGGTAGGGAACAGCGGAGATGCTGCTGGTGGAGGTGGATCGAGGAGGGGATGGATTCGAAGGGAGCCATGGGAGGCTCTGGTTGGTGGTGATTGATGGATTGGGCAGGGGAGAATGAGAGGATCCCGGGGTAGCTGGTGAGTTGGTGGCGGCGGCGGACACAGAATGGATGGGACATCCCCTAGGTTTTAGGGTTTTGTCTCAAATTAGACTAGGGGTTCTATATATATAAGGAAAGAGGGGAGTTTAGGGTAGATTTGGACCCTCCGATCAAAATCGGGCGGTTCAAGAAAAACTAGGTTAGGAAGCCCAATTAACAAAACGGAGATGTTTTGTAGACGTTTGGGGATGATCCGGACCCAACAGTGACGACTGTCCGGGTCGGGTTCGGGACAGCTTTTCGGGCGCGCGCGCGAGGAGGGCCGCGGGCTGACGAGAGAGGTTAGGTTGGACCTGACGGTAGGTAGTGAGCTGTGTAGATGGTCTCGAGCTGAGATAAGAGAAGAGAGGGAGGCCCGGCGACTATTTTCGGAGACCGAAAATGTCCGACGAAGAGACCGACTATACTGCCGCTATAGTTATCCGTTGGGCTATCAAACAGACTCCAAATGCGATGAAACTTGACAGGCGGTCTATCTACACTAAAATAAGACCGCACGCCAACTTTCAACTCATTCCGAGAACATTTTCCATCCACTTATAAAATAATAATCCGGACATGCCTCGGGCGCGTGCAAGTGTGTCTGGGCTTAGAACGGACAACGGACGGAACGAGGAGACCGGGACGGATGCAAGTTTTCGAAAACATGCAGATGCAATGCGAATGATGACATGGCAAGATGCAACACGCAAGCGAATGACAAGGCAACAACATCGAATAACTGGAAGACACCTGGCACATCGGTCTCGGGGCGTCACAGAGGTGGAGCTACAACAAGCACTAGCATATGTGGTGGCTAACTTACGCAAATGAGAGCGAGAAGAGAAGCAAAGCACGGTCGTGAACTAGAAGTGATCAAGAAGTGATCCTGAAACTACTTACGTCAAACATAACACAAGAACCGTGTTCACTTCCTGGACTCCGCCGAGAAGAGACCATCACGGCTACACACTCGGTTGATCCATTTTAATTAAGTTAAGTGTCAGGTTCTCTACGACCGGATATTAACAAATTCCCATCTGCCCATAACTGCGGGCGCGGCTTTTGAAAGTTCAAAACCCTGCAGGGGTGTCCCAACTTAGCCCATCACAAGCTCTCATGGTCAACAAAGGATATTCCTTCTCCCAGGATGACCCGATCAGACTCGGAATCCCGGTTACAAGACATTTCGACAATGGTAAAACAAGACCAGCAAGACCGCCCGATGCGCCGACATCCTGATAGGAGCTACACATATGTCGTTCTCAGGGCAACACCGGATGAGACATCCTATGAGTAAAACCAAACCTCAAGTTTCCCCGAGGTGGCCCCGCAGTCTACTCGGTTAGGACCAACACTTAGACAATCACTGGCTCGGGGGGGCTTAAAATAAAGATGACCCTCAGTAGCGCGACTCCCAAGGGAAAAGTAGGTGGTGGTGAGGCAAAAGGTAAAACCAAGGTTGGGCCTTGCTGGAGGAGTTTTATTCAAATCGAAGTGTCAAGGGTCCCCATAACACCCAAACGTGTAAGGAACGCAAAATCAAGGAACATAACACCGGTATGATGGAAACTAGGGTGGCAAGAGTGGAACAAAACACCAGGCATAAGGCCGAGCCTTCCACCCTTTACGAAGTATATAGATGCATTAATTAAATAAGAGATATTGTGATATCCCAACAAAACCATGTTCCAAACATGGAACAAACTTCAGCTTCGCCTGCAACTAGCAACGCTATAAGAGGGGCTGAGCAAAGCGGTAACATAGCCAAACAATGGTTTGCTAGGAAAGGTGGGTTAGAGGCTTGACATGGCAATATGGGAGGCATGATATAGCAAGTGGTAGGTATCACGGCATAGCAATAGATCGAGCAACTAGCAAGCAAAGATAGAAGTGATTTCGAGGGTATGGTCATCTTGCCTAAGATCCCGCAAGGAAGAAGAACGAGTCCATGAAGAAGACGAACCAACGTAGTCGAACGAATCCTCACAACTCCAAAACCGAAGCTAACAAGAGAAGCAACCCGGAAAGAAGCAAACGACATAGTAAACAACCATGACATAAGCATGGCATGATGCACAACCAAGTATGATGCATTTCCGGTTTAATGAGGCATGGCATGGCAAAATGCACAAACAATCCTACAAATTAAGTGGAGCTCAATATGCAACTCCATTGCATATTGACGAAACACCACGTGACTTATTTAGTTCTCTCTCGTTTAGGTACCCAATAATATTAAATGTTCTTAAACATGGCAAGGGGTGGAGCAAAAGAAAACTACCTATCTAGGCAAGTTTAAATGAGGCCGGAACAACAAACAACAAGTCTGGAAACTCCTCATGTGCATATTTTAAGGTTTGGTACTGTTCTGCCCTAAACCATATTTTATAGTTGTTAAACATGCAAAGTAAAGTTACCATGATAATCTATGCATTTTTCTACCCCATTTACATATAAAGATTGTTAAATTTGGAGCTATGGTTAAATAGTTATGAATTGAATCATTTTAGCATGTTATTTAAGCAAAATAAAGCAAACATCATTTTAAACATGTCAAACATGATTGAAAGTTGGATATTATTAAACTATATGAAATTCTAGTCATATTTCATATATATAAATCATTTTAATACGATGCTCGGTTAATGAGTTATTATATGCATGAAGACTAGGGGGCTTCCTGTAAAACTAGTTATCTCTGGATAAATGGACAAATCGCAGATCTGAAAAAAAATAGAGATGGGACGAAACTGACTAGCCCAACAGTGGAAGGGGGGCGCAGTGGTGGCTCACCATGGGCCAAGGCCCACTTGGTGGAGAAGAGGCAGATGGGTCAGTTGCTGGACTGGGGCGAGGTCGGCCCACGCGCGTGCGAGGGAGGCGGCCCAGCAGGGGTGCGCTCGGTCAACAGGCTAGCCCACGCGGGGTGGCCATGCGTGTGCTTGCATGCACACACGCGTGCACGAAGGTGCAGCAATGGTGCAGGTCTCCGGCGAATTGGACTTGGCGCGCGAAGACTCCCGGAGCGCGAGACAGCAAGGACCCACCGGATTTGACGAGGAGGAGGTCGAGGCGGACGAATTTGAGGTCGGCAGGGTGGCGCGGACGTCGGAAGCTTGGCGCCGGGGACGAGCATCCATGGCGGGGTCTCGGCTACCTGGGAAGTTACAAAGAGTGAAGGATCTCGTGAGGGAGAGGGAGCAGAGAGGAAACGAGGTGGGGTGGCACGTTGATGACCTGGGACGGCGACAGTCGGCAGCTCCAACGACGGTTGCAGGTAGGCAGACTCGCCAGCGCGGCAGGGAGAGCAGCGCTCGGGCTCCCTCCCGATCCAGAATGGGTAGAGCGCTCGAAAGCGGCGGCAGTTTGGGCCGGGCGGGCTGTGCCTGGGCCTGGCTGGCCTGCGGTGGGGGAAGCCGGTTGGGGAGGCAAGGTGGCGGTGTGGGAGTGGTTGGCGGGTGCGGGGTGGCGACGTGGCACGCCCGGATTGGTCCGGGGCGCGGGGGCGGCGGCGCCAAGTGGCGGGGTGCGGCTGGGTGGCGCCGGAAATCGATGAGGAGGGGGTTGGTTGTGGCTGGAGGCGGCGGATCTGAGGAGAAAGGGGTCTAGGGGTAGGGGAAGAGCTAGGTTTGACCAAAAATGGACTAGGGGCTGTTTATGTAGGGTAGGTGCTAGGGTTAGGGGGATTTTAAAGCGTTTCGGAGCGTCCGATCGCGATCCGGTGGTTTCGATCGGGGGGTTAGAGAGCTAGTTGTGGGCTGTGTAGAGGGCCATGGACTGAGAAGAGAGAAGAGAAGTGCAGCCCGACAAGACTTTCGGAGACCGAAAACGTCCGATGATAGACCGGCTATACTGCCGCTATAGTTATCCGTTGGGGCATCAAACGAACTCTGAATGCGATGAAACTTGGCAGGCGGCCTACCTACTCTATAATAAGACCGCACGCCAACTTATAAAATAATATTTCGGACGTGCTGCGGGCGCGTGCAAGTGTGTCTGGGCTCGGAACGGACAACGGAGAGAACGGGGAGACCCGGACGAATGCAAGTTTTTAAAACATGATGATGCAAATGCGCATGATGACATGGAAAGATGCAACACGCAAGCAAAAGACATGGCAAAGATGGCGAATAACTGGAAGACACCTGGCGCAACGGTCTCGGGGCATTACACTATGTCAACTCAACTCAGTGGCGCCGGCTAGATCAACTCGGTGGGGCCGAGTTTGACTTTGAGTTTTGGACAAATGTGGAAATAAGAAAGTGGTTGAGGGTTTTGGAGCAATATCACTAAGCACTTTGAGCAAGTAGACCATTAAGCAACACCTCATCCCTTTTAATAGTATTGGCTTTCCTATGGACTCAATGTGAAATGAAGAGTCTTGAGCTTTTCCCAATATGTGTCCTTAGCATTTTGAGGGGTCCACATCTCTAGTCCATGCCATGCCAATCATTGAACTTCCTGAAATATTTAGCTTCAATGGATATTAGTTCAATGAGTTATATGTTGTTATGAAATACCAAAACCACCCAAGGATTAGTTGTACTTTCAGCGTCGGGTTGCAAGTATTTGTTCATTGCGTGCAGGTACCGTTTACATAGTGTTGCTTGTTTCTCCTACTGGTTCAATAACCTTGGTTTCATAACTGAGGGAAATACCTACCATAGTTGTGTTTCATCATCCCTTCCTCTTCAAAGAAATACTGATACGGACACGAGCCATCAAGCGACTCTTAACGCTTCTGGTCGAGGTGAAGATACCCCGAACAAGCCCCTCAAAGGATTACTTTCCATAGTGACAAGTAAGAGTAAACTTCAACATGTAATAAAAATGTTTCCTTACCAAATTCCACTTACTAAAGGTGTTTCACTCCCTGGCAACGGTGCCAGAAAAGAGTCTTGATGACCCACAAGTATAGGGGATCAATCATAATCTTTTCAGTAAGTAAGAGTGTCGAACCCAATGAGGAGCAGAAGGAAATGATAAGCGGTTTTCAACAAGGTATTCTCTACAAGTACTAAAAGTAGCGGTAACAAGTAATTTGGTATCAAGATAATTCATAACAAGTAACAATAGTAAAAAGAGTGCAGCAAGGTGTCCCAATCCTTTTTATAGCAAAGGACAGGCCGAAAGTACTTCTTATACTGAGCAAAACATTCTCGGGAACACATGGGAATCCTCGTCTAGTCACGTTCATTATGTTTAGTTGATTCGCATTCCCTACTTTGATAATTTGACATGTGGGCGGACCGGTGCTAGGGTGTTGTTCTTACTTGAACAAGCAACCCTCTTATGATTACCCCCTCTCGCAAGCATCCGCAACTATGAAAGAAGAACTAAGATAAATGTAATCATAGCATGAAACATGCGGATCCAAATCAACCCCTTACGAAATAACTCATAAACTAGGGTAGATGTAGAATTTTCTAGAAAGCATAAAGGAGTGTTTGAAAGGAGTTTTCAGAGTAAGACCACGGTGAAGCTGCTTACATATTGAGCATCAAGATCTATAGAGATAGATCAAGACGCTTGATAAGTTTTTTCAAGGAGTACATACCTTGACAAGATTTTGAAGTAGTTCGAAATGGAACAGTCAAAGAAGGAGTTATTGCCTGTGTTGCAAGGTGTGAAGTTGAGTAAAGACTCAAAACCCGACCGTGACAGAAAATAAAAATAGAATGAAAAGTCATTCCCTATGCCTCACTCATAGGTTCTATAAAGTATGATATGTTGTGTACCAGACCTATTGTGTACCTCACCATGAGTTTGGCAAGAGGGTACAATAGTGATCCAGGAGTGGATCACTAGACAGCAATCAAAATTATCCTTAGTGGGATAAGGATGTGTTTCTCGACTATGGAGGTGACAAAAAGGTTTATCGTAAAGGGTTACGTCGATGCAAGCTTTGACACTAATCCGGATGACTCTAAGTCTCAGTCTGGATACATATTGAAAGTGGGAGCAATTAGCTAGAGTAGCTCTGTGCAAAGCATTGTAGACATAGAGATTTGCAAAATACATACGAATCTGAATGTGACAGACCCGTTGACTAAACTTCTCTCACAAAGCAAAACATGATCACACCTTAGTACTCTTTGGGTGTCAATCACATGGCGATGTGAATTAGATTATTGACTCTAGTAAACCTTTTGGGTATTGGTCACATGGCGATGTGAACTATTGGTGTTAAATCACATGGCGATGTGAACTAGATTATTGACTCTAGTGCAAGTGGGGGACTGAAGGAAATATGCCCTAGAGGCAATAATAAAGATGTTATTTATATTTCCTTATATCATGATAAATGCTTATTATTCATGCTAGAATTGTATTAATCAGAAACTTAGTACATGTGTGAATACATAAACAAAACAGAGTGTCCCTAGTATGCCTCTACTTGACTAGCTCATTAATCAAAGATGGTTAAGTTTCCTAACCACAGACATGTGTTGTCATTTGATAAGCGGGATCACATCATTAGAGAATGATGTGATGGACAAGACCCATTTGTTATCTTAGCATAATGATCATTAAGTTTTATTGCTATTGCTTTCTTCATGACTTATACATATTCCTTTGACTATGAGATTATGTAACTCCCGAATATCGGAGGAACACCTTGTGTGCTATCAAACATCACAATGTAACTAGGTGATTATAAAGATGCTCTACAGGTGTCTCCAAATGTGTTTGTTGAGTTGGCATAGATCATGTAACACCCCGGATGTAATTTACCATATTTGTTTTCCAACTCTTGCCGTTTCCGGCACTAAGTTATGTTATTTCTTCGTTGTCGGGTTTTTGCCTTTGTGTTGTTTTGTCTTTGTCATGCATCTCATATCATGTCATCATGTGCACTGCATTTGCATACGTGTTCGTCTCATGCATCCGAGCTTTCTCCCCGTTGTCCGTTTTGCATTCCGGCGCTCCTATGCCCTCCGGTGTCCCTTTCTACCTCTTTTCATGTGCGGGTGTTAAACGCTTTCGAATTGGACCGAGACTTGTCATGCGGCCTTGGTTTACTACCGGTAGACTGCCTGTCAAGTTTCGTGCCATTTGGACTTCGTTTGATACTCCAACGGTTAACCGAGGGACCGAAAAGGCCTCATGTGTGTTGCAGCCCAACACCCCTCCAAAGTGGCCCAAAACCCACCTAAACCCCCTCCATCACCTAGGCCGTTCGATAACGATTGCGTGGCCACAAACCGCACCTCATTTGGAGCTTCCTAGCTCCCTCTACCTCTATAAATAGATCCCTCCATGAAAATCCCAAGTCTCCTCCACCCCTAACCCTAGAAAACCCGCTCCTCCGTCGGCCGGACGTGTCCGTTTCCGGTCGGACAAAGTCCGCCGCCGCCCGCAGCCTATCAGGGGCCGCCACATTGCCTCCACCGCCGTCCCACCGCCGCGGCCCGCCGCAGCCCACGGCCGGCCCGCCCGAGCC